>NC_081347.1:15353865-15442484 GCF_029784015.1 Lycium ferocissimum
ATTTGGGTTAATGAATTGATTATGGAAAACTAGGGTTTATGCCTAAACTGGGGGTTTTCTTTTGAATGTGAAATGATCAATAATTGAGTTTAATTAGCAATTGGAGAGTAGAATTGAACTTCTATAGCGTTAGGTTACCATTTCCACTCTTGAAATTCCCTTTTACCCTTGTGGGTCCGATTTCCCCCTTTCCTAAAGTTGAATTTTGGTTTGAACGAATGTATAGCAATATGGGTATCGTTAGTCTCCGTTTCTAACTTATATTTTGATAATGACTAGACTTTGAGTATTTAGAGGCTCCTCCAAAAGGCAAGGCTCACGTTTGATAGTTCGTGGCACCAGCTCGGCATTGAGGTAGGTTACGATTTACCTTTCGGTTAAACTTCAATTAGCGAAGCATATGTAGAAGTTAGTTATTGACGAAGAAAGCATGTTAAGCTTTCAGGTATAAAGTTGGGATGGATACTCTTAGGTTGGTATTGTTGATGACTTTGTGGGCTTGTCGCCTTGTTTATTGTGATTTGGCTTGTTGCCATATGTGTGGTGTCAGGCTTGTTGGTTATTTACTATGATATGGTTGTGATGCGTTCATCTCTCACTTATCATCAATAAAGGGAGAAACATGATTTAGGATTGGTATTGTGACTTGTGCTCATGTAATGGCACGAATGAGAATTGACTATGATTTACACTTGATATTGACATCATGCATAACATTCAAACACATTTTATATGATTCATTGATATGGACTGTGATTGGTAATGGTGATGATAAGTGAGAAAGGAACATCTAAGATTGTGGACAGGTTTGATATGGAAGCCATATCTGGGCTGTGTGCGGAGTGGCTAGTATTGTGGAAATCACTTTTAGGATCTATAGAGAGTGACTGTTACATGGTTTTCGCGGGGTTCCCTATGGGTCATCACTATCGAGACATAGAGGATATCCGTCTGTAGCATGTGTGTACGGAGACGGACAGTTGGCCAGTGCATCCTTTGCATTGCATGTGCACTCATTTACTTCATTCATCTATATCATTGTTTCTGCTTTGGCATTTATATCACGTGTGTTGTTCTGATCTTGGATTGTGTTGTGATCTGTACTTGACTGTTGGCATGCCTACCTTTTAATCTCTTTCTTATATATATGTGATCTAATTATTGTCGGTCTATGATACCTACCGGTACATGGTGTTTGTACTGATACTACCTGTATTCTTTTTCTGAGTGCAGAGTTCGTAGCAGGTTCCTCCTCTACACCTCGTGAGTGCTCCCGAGGCTTAGCTTGCACTGTTTCTAGGGTGAGAATTTTATGGATCCCGATTCCCGTAGATTCCTCTATATTACTTGTCTTGTTTCATATTCAGAGACAGTATCAATACTCTAGACGTGTATTCTTCATACTATGTTTTAGTAGCTCTTTTACTATTCAGACCAGATTCCGGGGATTATGTATTAGTATTCCGCAAGTTTAGTATTTATGATTTAAGACTATTTTATACTTTTATTTACTTTCTTATGTTTGGATTGGATGTTGAATAAGGGAAGGCTTCGCCTACCAGGGGGTTAGTGTGGGTGCCCGCTCGATCCCACTAGTTGGGTCGTGATAAGTAGAGACTTTTATTATCTTGTAAAACACTAAAAACATTAGCAGAACAACTTAGGTTAATGAATAAGCTAAGCTTCTTAGAAATATTTTCTATATAAGCAGTGAATTCAATTATTTTTATATTAATGAGAACGAAAAATTATAAATTACCCTAGAGGAGGTTCAAGGTTCCTGTGTGTATCTGTCACATCCCGAGCCTAGGCCTAGACGTAACACGGCACTCGGTGCCTAACTACATATGACTGAGCGAACCAATTGGCTGGCTGAATCAACATGTGATAGCATAACATACTGAATGCAAAAAATAAACTAACACATGTTGATATACCGAAAGTCTGAATGATATAAATCAAAGTGCGAAAACACTAATATAAGTCTGAAACATATTTGTAGCCAACATTGCTTAACATGAAAAGCTTTGCGACTCTATCTAGGCATACTTTAGTCTATGAAGCCTCTAATGAAGTATTGAAAACACTGATTGTCTGTAAATGCGAAGAGCGTAAAATAATCATAATGCCTCGAAAGAACTAGGGCTCACTTGAAATAGGCCATACGAGAATCCTAGCACTCTGAATCGTCAACCTATAAATCTATACTTACATCGTGAAATGCAGGCCCCCAAGCAATAAAAGGGGACGTCAGTATATTTGAATTGTACTGGTATGTATACAGCAAGCCGAAAGAAAGAGCGTAAAATACTTAAGCGAACCGAACGGGCGATAGCGATGAATCGAACCGAACAAAGAAGTAAAGATATGAACACTCCCTGGTCTGAATGAGAAACCACCTGTTTATCTTTGTAAACAAGCTACGGCCTCAGGCCCAATATATAAGGGTACAAGCTAGAGCCTCGGGCCCAAGTATACATATACATGACTACGGCCTCAGGCCTAAGATGCATAAAGCATAAACTACGGCCTCAGGCCCAAATACAGGTGTTTAACATTCAGGAATTTAAAAGCAGGAACTAAGAATCATATTGTAATACATGATCTTTAAAATGCGAATCATCTTAAGTTACATGATGCTAAAATGTTTGAATCATATTGAGTTAAATGATGCGAATACCGAATAGAACTATCTTTGAAACATGTATTCATGAGCTGATTGTGAGAATCGGCTTATTGTTTATGACATCAGTAATCTGAACGGAGACTCGCTTGGGCATTAAACACAAGTCTATATTGATTACACACCAAGCTCACAACGTTTGGAATGAAAGTCATGAACGAATTACGAAACTAGAGAATATAAGTTTTGCAACTATTCAAGCAATTAAGCTTAACTATATTTATGAGGCAATTCATAACGTTATAAAAGAAATGTAGCGTAAGGAGAATCATTAACATTCCCATCGTAGAGAGTTAGCCTCACATACCTTAACTCCAGCCTTTTAAGTGTATCACAACGTTCGTCACCTCTTTCAATGATAATCTATAGCAATATATTGCAAAGGGATTCAATATTAGTAAGAATCCTCATATTTTGGTCATCTAAGCATTTTATCAAACACTTGGTGAGCTTTAAGCATAAAGCTCCATAACTTCATTAATGGTGTTTCTACACCCAACAACCCATCCTCTTGCTTCAAGATGATTCTACAATCTCATAATGCTACAATTATCATCATTCTTTATCACCCATATGATTATAACAAACCTTAGTCAACAATCCAAACCATACAATAGTTCATATGTTTCTAGCTATCTAACCCATTAACTTACCTCTCAAGAACTTAAGAGTCCATAATCAGAAATTCAAAATTATAATCGATTGAAGTAGGAAAGTCTTACCTTTTTGATGTTCAAGTCTCTTGAATTCGAATTCTAGGGTTCTTTAGTCCAAGATGAAGATTCAATCGATAATCTATGGAATAGATGAGTGTTCTAGCATTAATCTATATTAGATTGATGTAATAATCAGTGGTGTTTGAGTAGGAACTCACCTTAGATGCTTTGTGGAAGCCCTAGGGTGTTTTTTCTCCAAAAAGACGGTTTAGAATGAAGTGAGAAAAGTTTTACGAAGTTAGGCTTTTATAAAATTCGGGCATAAAATGACATGGCACGGCGCGGCGCATGGGGCGCTGCGTGCCTCGTCGCGCATGATGTATTTTTTTACGATGTCAAAATTTTGAGTTTTTCAAGAATTTTGGCCTGGTGGGGCACGGGGCGCTAGGCCATTCTGGCAGCGTTCGGTACAATGGGCATAACTCCTAGCACGAAGCTCCATTTTGGCTCCATAACATATCATTGGAAGGTATTCCTAATGGATTTTGATGAAATCTGGATGGAAGACAGATGTATCAAAAGCTTAGCCGATTCTATCAAATCTTAAGCACCTCACAATCCGTCTTGATTCCAAAATAACTATTTCCACCCATAGTTATCCCTATAGTACTTCACATGTCTAAAATAGCACATTAATACTAATTTAACACCTCCACGCCAAATTCGGATATACGGGATGTTACATTATCTCCCCCTTAGGATCATTCAGGTCACTTGTAGTTTGACTCAATCGGTGAAAAAGGTTATCCCTTATGCAGGAATGCCTTTGTACTCTCCTATGTGTGTTCGAACGGTGCGGGATTTTTTGAGAAAGAAATAAAAATACAGCAAAATTTTACAAAAAAAAAAAAAAAATTGTGCGGCTGAGCATGGGGTGGAGCGATCTTCCAATTCCTGGCTAGAGAGACTGACTCTTGTTGGCACCCTATCTCGACCAGCTACGTAAGAAAAAGTTCCACATTTGCTCGGCATGGGTCTGGATCTGGTTTGATCGGCCTGCTCCTCTCTATGGCAGCTGTGAACCTGCTTTCGTCTGCTGGGTAGCATTGCGGTTGACCTTATTGGTCCTTGTTTTTTCCGTAGGTGACCCTCTTGGTACCATTTGGTTTGACTGACCCTTTTGGTCTTGTGTATTATGTTTTAACCACCCTTGTGTGGCTTTGATGATACGAGCTTCTCGGTCAGCTCTTAAAAACAGGTGACCTTCTTGGCATCGTCTGATTTGTCTGACCCTTATTGTCATTTCTTGCATTAAAATGGCCCTCTTATCTTGTTTAAAGGCTGGCCCTTTTGGCGCTTGTTTAAATGAATTGCCATGTTGGCGTTTGATATGAATGGCCCTCTCGGCAACGTTTGTATGAATGGTCCTCTCAGCAATATTTGTATAGTGACCCTCTCGGCAATGTTTATATGAATAGCCCTCTTGGCAATGTTTGTATGAATGGGCTTCTCGTCATGTTTGTATAAATGTTGTATAAATGGTCCTCTCGGCAATGTTTGTATGAATAGCCCTCTCGGCATGTTTGTAAGAATGGTCCTCTCGGTAATGTAAATGCTTGAAATAAATGACAGATATGGCCCTTTTGGCTGGTTGTCTTTCTTTTGTTCTTTTTGTCGGTTGTGACCCTCTTGGTCTGATATTTCGCTTTTGTCCGTCATGCGGCCCTTTTTTCCTGCTAATATTATCCTCATGTTGTTTCGTTCATTATAGCCCTTTTGGCCTGATTATGCCGCCCTTGTGGGCATCATCTTTATTGGCCCTTATGGCTAGATTTTTTTGCCCTTGTGGCGCTTTGTCTTTTGTATCTCTTATGGCTAGATCGTGTTGCCTTCGCAACACTTTTTTTCTAGCCCTTATGGCTAAATCGTGTTGCCCTCGCGGTATTTTATTCTTTGTGGCCCTTATGGCCAGATTGTGTCGTCCTTATGGCGCTAATTCTTTTGTAGCCCTTATGGATAGATCGTGTCGCCTTCATGGCACTTTTTTTTTTATATACTTTATGGCTAGATCGTGTCGCCCTTGCAGCACTTTTTTTTCTTTGTAGCCCCTGTGGCTAGATCGCGTCGCCTTTGCGGCATTTTGTCCGATGAGCCGCTGCTTACATGAACAAGGGTTAGCAGAATAAACGGCCGTCCTCCTACCAACACTGGAGAACCTCCATCCAAAGAAAGAGCGTTAGTTCCTATGAGGTTAATCTGTGTCATCGACTCCTATTGCGTTGTTTCTTGGTTGTACTCTTGGTTTCGATCCTCTTGGATGGTAGTTCGAGAGATGAATTTATTTTAAAGTAAAAGTGAAACAAAACATACTTTGATTATTAGTTTTCAAAACGTTTGATTGCAAAAAAATGGAATATAATTCTTGAGAACAATTTATGTTGTTGTCATGACATGTGCATTTTGAGTGAGAATCTTCAGTTGTTCGCTACATCTTGTGGCGACATCTGGCTTCTTCTGGTGGAATTCTTGAGACTCTCTCAAAAATTCTACCCCAGTTTAAAGCTTTGTTTCGGCGAACTCTTGTGCCGAACTTTAGCGAAGGAATTTTTGAGCTTTTCTAAAATATTCTGCCCCAGTTTAATTTTTTGTTTCGGCGAACCTTGTGCCGTACTTAGTGAAGGAATTTTTTAGATGTTCTCAAAATTTCTGCCCCAGTTGAAGGGTTAGGTTGGCTGCCTCTTGCTCCGGACTGCTGTGAAGGAATTTTTAAGATCCTCTCAAAAATTTTGCCCACAGTTAAATATGTGTTGGCAAACCCTCATGCCAATTCTGCATTTATATCAAAATTCTCTTTTTGTGGCTTCCTAAGGGTTTCCTGGGTTTTTTTATTGGTAAGACCGAGCTCGAGGAGCGCCTAGGTATCATGTCACAGCAGGAATCAGGTCGAAAGTAGTTCAGAATAAAAGCAATTGATTTTTTCTAATAATGAGACCGAGTTCTCTATGGACTCCCTACGTATCCCACCTTGGGAAATCAGGTCATTGTGTAGTTCATGTTATAAGGAAATCATTTGGTTTTTCTGTCTATTACAAAAGGAATACCAAATTTGATTTGGATTTTTCTACGTATATATGCCCTAAGAGATAGGTCTTAATGTAGTGATTACAAGTAAAAATGCAATTACAAATTGGGAATCTCGTCTTCACGCATAATACCGCTTGATTGCGTCTGAATTGATTGTCTTGGGCCATTTTTGGCCATCCATTTCAGCTAAGACTACTTCTCCCTCGGAGAGTACCTTGCGAATCACGTACTGGTCTTGCCAATTGGGTGCGAACTTTTCTTTGTACTCATCTTGGTGTGGAAACACTCACTTGAGTACCATTTCCCATATTTGAAAAAGTCGAGCTTTGACTTGTTTGTTGAAAGCATGAGCCATTCTTTGTTGGTATAATTGACCATGACATACGGCGATCATCCTTTTTTTTGTCGATTAAGGCTAGCTACTCGTATCGGTTCCGGACCCATTCTGCGCTATCCAACTCTGCTTCTTGAATGATTCTGAGTGATGGTATTTCCACTTTGGTAGGCATGACTACTTATGTGCCATAGACAAGTAAGTACGGAGTTGCCCCTGTTGAAGTCGAGCTGTTGTTCGGTATCCTAGCAATGAATAGGGAAACTGTTCATGCCAACATTTGTAGTTGTCTTTCATTTTCCTTAATATTCTCTTGATATTTTTGTTGGCTGCTTTTACAGCTTCGTTCATTTGTGGCTGATAGGCGGTGGAATTCTGATGGGTTATTCGAAATTGCTCACAAATGTCCCTAATCAGATGACTGTTCAGATTTGCTCCATTGTCCGTTATGATGCACTCTGGTATACCGAATCGGCATATGATGTTGTTTCGCACTAAATCAGCTACCACTTTCTTTGTCACTGATTTGTATGATGTGGCTTCCACCCATTTGGTGAAGTAATCTTTGGCGACCAGAATGAATCGGTGTCCATTAGATGCGGCTGGTCCAATGGGTCCAATGACATGCATGCCCCAGGCGATAAATAGCCAAGGTGAGCTCATGACGTAAAATTCACTAGGTGGGACTCTGATCAGGTCTCCGTGGATTTGGCATTGATGACATCTTTATGCGAACATGCAACAATCATTTTCCATTGTCATCCAGTAGTACCCTGCTCGAAGGATCTTTTTAGACAAGATGAACATTCATATGAGGTCCGCAGGTCCCAGCATGTTTCATGGCTTCAGTGGCATCCATGTGTCTGTGTAATCTGAGATCCGGTGTTCTCTTGTAGAGTATCTCCTTGTTTAAGAAGAATCCGTTAGC
The DNA here is from genome assembly GCF_029784015.1 of Lycium ferocissimum. Classification (NCBI taxonomy): domain Eukaryota; kingdom Viridiplantae; phylum Streptophyta; class Magnoliopsida; order Solanales; family Solanaceae; genus Lycium; species Lycium ferocissimum. The sequence goes on from NC_081347.1 coordinate 15,361,551, forward strand.
CATTCGCCGGATGGTTTTTCTTTGATTGCTCCTGGTACTTTAGGGATATTCTCCTTTTTCCAAGTATGTCTTTACATCAGCGAACCATGGCTTTCCATCAGGACCCGCCTCTACATGGGAACAGTATGCATGTTCTTCTCTCAAACTTATCTCAAGTGGGTCAATGTGGATGCTTTCGAGATGTTGTATCGCGGATGCTATGGTAGCAAGTGCATCGACAAATTCATTTTGAGCCATCGACTTGTGCTTGAATTCAATCTTCCTAAACTTTTTGCACAGTCTTTGTGCAAAATTCACATACGGCAAGATTTTGGCATTCTTAGTGGCCCATTCTCCTTGTACTTAGTGAATTAGCAGATCTGAGTCGCCTATTACCAGTAACTCATGTATGTCCATCTCAAGGGCCTTTCGAAGGCTTAAGATGCATGCTTCTTATTCTGCCATATTGTTAGTGCAACGGAACTTAAGCTTCGCGGTCATCGGATAGTGTTGTCCTATTTTTTATATCAAAACTGCTCCGATTCCCAAACCTTTATAGTTAAATGCTCCATCGAAAAACTCTCACCAACCTGAATAGGGTTTAGCTATGTCCTCGTCCACCTCTAACACTTCTTCGTCTAGGAAGTAAGTTCGAAGCGGCTCCAAGTCCTTATTGACCGGGCTTTCTGCTAGTAGGTCAGCCAATCCCTGTCCTTTGATAGCCTTTTGCACAACGCATGTGATTTCAAATTCGTTCAATAGCATTTTCCATTTGGCCAATTTCCCTATAGGCATGGGTTGGCGGAAGATGTGTTTCAGTGGATCCATCTTGGATATGAGATGAGTGGTGTATGATGACAGGTAGTGCCTCAGATTTTGGGCTACCCATGTCAAACCTCAGCATGTCTTCGGCACCAGAGCGTACCTCGCCTCACAGGCGGTGAACTTCTTGCTCAGACAGTAAATTGCACGCTCTTTCTTGCCTATTTCGTTGTGCTGTCCTAACTAGCATCCAAAAGCATTGTACGTCGATACCGATAGGTATAGCAATAGCGAGCTTCCTGGCCTAGGAGGCACTAAAACCAGCTAGTTGGAAAGATATTTCTTGATTGTGTCGAATTCTTTCTGACACTATTCAATCCATTCTATTGGTGCGTCCTTCTTCAGCATTTTGAGTATAGGCTCAACAATCATAATGGACTGAGCTATGAACTGACCGATGTAATTTAGCTTTCCTAGAAAACTCATGACCTCTTTCTTGGTCTTTGGAAGAGGTAGCTCTTAGATAGACTTGTTTCGTTACGAGTCTAGTCCAATGCCTCTTCGGCTTACTATAAACCTGAATAGTTTTCCGACAGGTACTCCAAATGCACACTTGGATGGATTTAGCTTCAGATTAAACTTTTGAAGTCTGTCGAAGAATTTCCACAAGTGTGTGGTATGCTCGGAGCTTTCGCTTGAATTGATAATGACGTCGTCCACGTATACTTCAATTTTCTTGTGAATCAAGTCATGAGAAATAGTAGTCATAACTCTCATGTAAATGGCGCCAGCGTTCTTGAGTCCGAACGGCATTATCCGGTAATGGTACACTCCCCATGGAGTGATGAAAGCTATTTTTTTGGCATCTTCTTCACTCATCAAGATCTGATGGTATCCCATGAAGTAATTCACGAATGATTGCAACTCGTGCTTCGCACAATTGTTGATGAGTATATGGATGTTTTGCAGTGGTAAATTATCATTGGGACTAGCTCGGTTGAGGTCATGATAGTCCACACAAATTTGGATCTTTCCTTCCTTCTTTGGTACTGGCACGAAGTTAGCCAACCATGTCGGGTACGAAGTTAATTTGGGATTTGCTCTATTTTTCCTGTCACGCCCCGAATCATGGCCTGGGCGTAACTTGGTACTCGGTGCGTTGGTGCATGGGACCGAGCGAACCACATGGCTTGCTAAATCAACATGGGGCATGAACTGATGCGGAATACACTTTAAAACATGGATAGTCTAAATAACATAAGTCAACATAATACTAATAAAATACTATTTAAACATGATGCCTAAATAGTCTAAAAATATATAATAAATGCTGAGCAGATAGTGGCTAGATGACTCTGAACATCTAATATGACATGACTGAACTAGTTTATGAAACCTCTGACATGAGTCTGACTGTTAAACTGTTTATAGGGACAAGGCCCCCGGCATACCTTAACTGCATAATTGACATGAAATAAATAGAGATAGCACCCCGAATGAAATGGGACTCACCAATAGTAGATACGTGCAAAGTCCTAAAGAGCTGATCCGTCGTCCTGTAAATTTGCATCGTGAAATGCAGGCCCCTAGGCAATAAAAGGGGACGTCAGTACACTTGAATTGTACTGGTATATAAAGCAACTGAAAGAAATAAACATGGCACATGGAATAATAAAACTGAAACTGAAACTGTATCTGTAAGCTGAACATGAGTATCATCTGACATGAATATATATATAACATGAGTAAAACATTTTAAGTGGGAAAACCTTAGTATAACCGATATGTAACCACCACATGAGCACGCAGCGTCTGTTCTCTGCCCGATCAGCTAAGCCATCTTGTACCTTACCGGGGTACAAGACATGAACATGACATGAATTGATCCAATAACCCGCAATAGATGAACATGAAGGAATCATCCTAACTGGGTAGAGCGATCTTTATCCTACGCTGGCATATGTAGTTTCAGGCTATCTGAGCCTTCTCGGTAATCTGTGCAACTCCCAAAACATGAACATAGACATAATTGGCTTAACAGCCCATGAATTATATAAACATGGCTGTAATAATTATGCGTGATTATATTATAACATGAATATAGATAAATAGTATAACTTGTATGAAAACATGGAAGCATGTAGAGGTTCTTGAAAATACGCATAACAGTTCATAACTTGCATTTAAGAACCCATGTAATGCAAAGTATGGATTTTCATGGATTACGGACAGATTCCCAATAACCAAGAATGGAATATTAAGAACACAATAACGATTAATCATTAATACGAGCATGGTACATCATGGTACATGTACTTAGGGTTATCATGAACATGTCTAGAACCCTACTTTTTGGTGAACTTTCATATAATCATGGAAGAACATGGCGAGGGGAAGAAAAATGATGTTCCACTCGTAGATAGAAACCCTACATACCTTAATCGCTCCAAAACTTGTAGAATAGGTCTGAACTTGAAGAAGAAATTCAAAAGCCTTAATCTTGAATCCCTTAGATGAGTTTTCTTGAAAATCTTAGGTTTAGAGCAATGATTTTCTATTTATAATTCATGTATGTATGTTAAAATTCACTTGAAAGGCTTGGAATAGGCTTACCTTGGTGTATGATATTGATAGAAGAATAAAAACCTTCGTGCTAGGGCTTGAGAGTATGAAAAACTGAATAAAAGACTGAACCGCCGAATTTATAGTGTTCAGTTGTCATGACAAATTGCGATCCCTTTTCATAGTCCGTATAATATTTACGGTCCGTAAAAAGTGGTCGTAAATTGGTAATAGAGTTTCATAATTTTCCCTCCATATGTACGGTCCGTAATTATTTTACGGTCACAAATACAGCCCGTACTTCTAAGTACGGTCAGTACAATTTGGACGTATTATTACTTGGAACTTTCCAGAGACTCAAGATTTTCCATGCATCAATATGGAGAAAAATTACTGTCCATCTTTATTTATACGGAGGGAAGCACAGTTCGTAAAAAAGTATACAGCCCGTACAAATTAGGCGTAAAACTGGAACTTCACTGAACTGAAACGAATTTAATTCTAACACTCCCCGCCTGGTTTCCTAAATCTTGAATCTTGAACATAGCTTTTTAAAGGTACGAGGTGTTACAATATCTCCCCATTGGGATCATTCGTCCTCGAATGATGGGTCATGGTTTAGAATGCAACTGGACATGGCTTGAGTACGTGAGCGTGAGGAAACATAGCACGAAAACATGGAGAATCAAAAATCATGACATGGTTTCATGGAAACATGAACGCTGGGACATGAGACACGAGTAGTGAATACATGAACGTGAAAAGTAGGGAATGAATAAGCAAGGGACATGACACGGATACGGAAGGTATTTGCCTTGAACGCATTATGCTTGCTCCTCAAACAAATGTGGATATCATGATTTCATGTCCTCTTCGGCTTCCCATGTAGCCTCTTCGACTTTTTGACTCCTCCATAAGATCTTTACGAAGGCTACTTCCTTAGTTCTTAACTTGAGGACCTGACGATCAAGAATAGCCACAGGATCTCCTCATACGTTAGGCCATCCTTAACCGTTATAGTGCCAGCAGGAGCAACTAATGACTGGTCTCCCACACACTTTCTCATCATGGATACATGGAACACTGGGTGAACAGCAGCCAACTTTTGTATGGCTCAAGCACATAACCTACTTGACCAACCTTTGTAGGATTCTATAAGGTCCAATATATCTGGGAATTTCTTGCCAAATCTCATCACACCTTTCATAGGTGAAACCTTTAAGAACACCTAATCATCTACTTGAAACTCTAAGTCTCTGCACCGCATATCTGTAAGGTTCTGGGGACTCTGAGCCGTTCTCAAATGCTCTTGAATCAAGTTGACTTTCTTCATAGCTTGATAGACCAAATCTGGTCCCAAGAACTCTGCTTCGCCAACTTCAAACCAACTAATAGGTGATCTACACCTTCGCCCATACAAAGCTTCAAACGGTGCCATCTTGATGCTAGCATGATAATTGTTATTGTAAGAAAACTCAATGAGAGGCAAATGATCATCCCAATTACCTATAAAATCTAGGACACATTCTCTCAACATTTCCCCAAGAGTCTAAATAGTACGCTTTGCCTGGCCATCTGTCTGTGGATAAAAAACTGTGCTGAGATTTACCTTGGTACCTAATCCCTTCTAAAAGGATTTCCAAAAGTTCGTTGTGAACTGAGCACCACGATCTGATATAATGGACACTGGGGTCCTATGCAAGATGACAATCTCATGAATATACAACTTAGCATAATCTTCTACTGAATCTGTGGTCTTGACTGGAAAAAAGTGCACTGACTTAGTAAGTCGGTCCACAATCACCCAAATTGAATCATGTCTTTGCGATGAGCGAGGTAGACCTGTTATGAAATCCATGTTTATCATCTCCTATTTCAAACAGGAATATTAATATTCTAGGCCAAGCCACCAGGCCTATGGTGCTCGGCTTTCACTTGCTGACAATTCGGACACTTAGCCATAAAATCTGCTACATTCTTTTCATGTCGTTCCACGATTCCTTAAGGTCATGATACATCTTTATGAAACCTAGATGGATATAATACCTGGAATTGTGAGCTTCTAACATAATTCGTCTAAGCTCATCAATATCTGGAACACATAATCTACCTTGGTACCTCAAGGTACCATCATATCCCCTTTGTTCGAAGGTCGTTATCTTATGCTTAGTAATCCCCTCTTTCAGCTGTAATAAAAAGGGATCATTAAACTATTTCTCCTTCACTTCTGCTACTAGCAAGGAATAAGCCCTATTCTGAACAACAAATCCACCATTTTTGGAGTCCAAGAGTCGAACTCCTAGGTTAGCTAGGCGGTGAACTTCCTTTGTCATAATTCTCTTAGCTGCCTCAACGTGAGCTAAACTTCCCATGGAATGCCGACTAAGAGCATCGGCTACAACATTCGCCTTCCCTAGATGATAGAGAATATCTACATCATAATCCTTTAACAATTCAAGCCATCTTCTCTATCTAGGATTCAGCTCCCTCTACTTGAAAATATATTGCAGGCTTTTGTGATCGGTGAAGATATCAACATGCACTCTATACAAATAATGACACCATATCTTAAGTGCAAACCATAACTGTCAATTCGAAGTCATGGGTCGGATAAGTCTTTTCATGATCCTTAAGTTGACGGGATGCATAAGCTACAACCCTACCATGCTGCATTAAAACACATCCGAGATCAATTACCAAAGCATCACAATAAACTACGAACCCTTCGCTTCCCTCTGGTAGTGTCAAAACTGGAGCAGAAGTCAACCTCTTCTTCAACTCTTCAAAACTTTGCTCACATGCATCTGACCACTGAAATTTGATCTTTTTCTAAGTTAACTTAGTCAATGGAGCTGAGATAGCGGAAAAACCCTCAACAAAATGCCTATAATATCCTGTCATACCAAAGAAACTTTTTCTATCAGAAACTGAGATGGGTCTGGGCCAATTCTTTACGGCATCAATTTTCTGAGAATCAACCTTCACACCTTCACCTAAAATTACATGGCCTAAGAACGCAACTGACTTAAGACAAAATTCATACTCAGAAAATTTCATATAAAGCTCACGATCCTGAAGTGTCTGCAACACTATTCTGAGATGTTCTGCATGATCAGTCTCATTACGGGAGTACACCAAAATATCACCAATAAACACAGTGACAAATAAATCAAGATAAGGCTTGAAGACTCTATTCATGAGGTCCATGAAAGTAGGTGTGTTTGCCAACCCAAATGACATGACAAAAAATTTGAAATGACCATAACGGGTCCTGAAAGCGATCTTCGGAGTATCAGCTTCCTTAACCTTTAACAGATGGTATCGTGATCTGATGTCAATCTTGAAACAACACTTGGCACCCTGAAGTTGGTCAAACAAATCTTCTATTTTGGGGAGAGGATACTTGTTTTTAAGGGTGACTTTGATCAACTGGTGGTAATCAATACACATGTGTAAGGATCCATTTTTCTATCTGACAAACAAGACTGGTGCGCCCTAAGGTGAGACACTTGGCCTAATAAATCTCTTGTCAAGAAGATCTTTCAACTGGGCTTTTAACTCTACTGGATCCATTCTCAGATGGCGAAATATCGGCTCAGTGTCGGGAAGTAGATCAATTCCAAAATCTATCTCCCTATCAGGAGAAACTCCGGAAAGATCTTCTGGAAACTCATTAATGACTGGTACGAACTGGAGAGTTGGGGTCTAGGTATCTGTATCCCTGACTCGAACTAAGTGATAGATATACCCCTTGGAAATCATCTTTCTGGCTTTGACATAGGAAATAAATCTACCCCTGGGTACTCTCATGAATTACCTTTCCATTCTATGACTAGTTCATTAGCAAATTCAAATCTTACTATTTTGGTTCTACAACCTACTGTGGCATAACACAAAGCCAACCAATCCATACTCATGATTACATCAAATCCTACCATCTCCAACTCTGCTAAGTCGGCTATGGTTCTATGGTGATAGACTAAAATTGGGCAACCCCTGTAAATACGTCTTTCTATGACTAACTCTCCAACTGGAGTGGACACTTCAAAGGGTTCGTGCAACTTTTCTGGTTATATCCCAAATTTCTTAGAAATAAATGGGGTTACATAAGATAGAGTGGATCCTGCATTATCAGACCTAGCTGCATTATGCCCTGACTGGGCTTGAGAGTTACGAGGAGTTATTGAATTTTTGGACTGAGCCACATTACCTCCAATACTCTGTCTTGCGGATGGACAGTCCCTCTAAAAATGGCCCCACTGGCCACACCCATAGCATATATCCATACCTATATGACACTCCCCTGGGTGTCTCTTACCACACCCCCGTGTACCGTAAGTCTTCTTCCGACTCACACTAGCCCGAGAATAGAGTATGTTGACCTGGAAATTCTCGTCTCTCTCGATCATTCCCCGAACTTTGGGGCTGGGGCACTGGCTGTAGATGGAGCGGGTCTTGATGACCTGTTCTTGAAGAATTTTTTCTTTCCTCCATCTCCCCCACTTAACGAAGTTACTCAAGACTCGCCTCTTTTTTGTCCTTCTCTTTCTAGAGTGCTTCTTCTTCCTTTATTCGGTCCTCAATTCCCTGAACGAAAGCAACTATCTTGGTGATAGTCATCGTCCCATTTTGAGCAGCAATATTTGCATCACCATACAAGTCGAGTATAAGGCCCAACACCAACCGCCTAACTATGGTCCTCATATCAGGAAGCATATTTGGCCAAAGAAATAAACTTGATGTAATATTCATTCACATTGCGCCCATTAACGCTCGAGTCTTCAAATTCGTAGGCTCTCTCTCTCTAACCTCAATCGGCTAGAAGTGGTCAATGAAAGTATCTGAAAATTCATCGCAAGTTGCAGGGGACGCATCTTCGTAGGTCTGTTCCCACGTTTCATACCATATATGAGCAACATCTTGCAACTGAAAAGCTCCCAACTCTGCTGCCTCCATCTCTGAGGCATGCATAACACGGAAAACCTTCTGAAGCCTATCAATGAAATTTTGAGGGTCTTTCCACTTAACGACTGTGAAAACTGGAGGCTTCGTTCGCAGAAATTCCAGGGTCTTTGCACTGTACGACCCTCCACTAGCACCTGCGCTAGGAGTCGTTCCCTGACGCTGAGCTTGGTTAGTAACAATGCGGGCGAGTGCCTGAAAGCTCCTACGATATCCATGTCTGAAGCATTGGCTGCGAAGTACGCTGGGATAACCTTCGTGCCTTTTTATGGTAAGGGTGCGGATACAACCTTCGAGTTTGAGGCTCCATTTAAGAGTAACGTTAGTGTAGCTCTGCCCCCTCGCTAGTAGGCAAGTCCTCTTGGCGTACTTTCTTTTCGCAGGCATTTTTTGAAATACGTAATACGCACTAGTTAGAAGGATTCCTGAAAGCATAGCTCTAACTGTACGATCTAGAGTATGAAAGAAATGAGACAACCCTAGATGTCTTGGTGGTCAACTGTTTATATATGTGGCGCGCACACACATATAAAATTGACCCCACTGGACAAGGTTTCATAGACTCCCTGAGACACTTGATCCTAGGCTCTGATACCAAGCTTTGTCACGCCCCGAACCATGGCCTAGGCGTAACACGACACTCGGTGCCTTGCTGCATATGACCAAGCGAACCACATGGCTTGCTGAATCAACATGGAGCATGAACTGATCCGGAATACACTTTAAAACACGCATAGTCTGAATAACATGAGTCATCATAATACTAACAAAATACTGTTTAAACATGATGCAGAAATAGACTGAAAATATATAATAAATGTTAAGCCAATACTGCTAGATGGCTCTGAACATCTGACATGACATAACTGAACTAGTCTATGAAAGCTTTCGACATGGTCACATTTTGCTAAACTCTTCTTAGGGACAAGGCCATAGCATACCATAAGCGGCGTAGAAATAAATAAAGATAACTTAACCAAATGAAATAGGGCTCACTACTAAGTGATCTGAAGCAAAGTCCTAGCGAGCTGATCAATCGTCTGTAATCTGCATCGTGAAATGCAGGCTCCCAAGCAATAAAAGTGTCATGCCCGTTGCGAGAGCGATCTTGAACTGTTATTTCCGCGCCTCGGTAGGCGAACTCGTACCTTATCCAACCAATCATCAGTAAATAAATCATGAATAAAAGAATGAAAAATCCAAGAATAATACTACAAGTCTGATATAATATATAAATACCAAGTGCGGAAGATAAACAAATCCCAAATCGTGGTTTGATCAGTACAAGAGCTACAAAATACTACTACAAGTCTGAATAGTCAATACTTCATCTGAATACATATTGTCTCGAAATAGAAATGGGATAATAAAAAAGATGGAGTCTCGGGCTGCGTGGATCATCGATAGCTCGCCTCGTAGCTCTGAACGTCTCGGGATCGGTCGCGAGGTGTAGAAGTCTTCAACAGCAAACTTTGCACTCATAAAAAAACGACGGCGACATCGAGTACAAAACACGGTACAGAGTAAGCATCATAGGCCGACAATAATTAGATCATGCATGCAAACAAGGAAATAGAAAGATAATCATGCTCACAGACAGATACAAGTCAACAAGTCCCAAATAGTGTAATTAATTGCCAAACTATGTGTCAGATAGTTCACAAATCCAAACATAACTAATTAATCACCCAATAACTCAAATATCATCGAAGATCAGTATCAATCTAAATGACAATAAGAACATGTACTATGAATGCATATAAAATGCAATGCAATGATACACACATGCTCCGGGGGGACGATGTTCACCTCTTTGATCCATGACCCATGGGGGACCGCTAAGTCCATGTACCGTCATTCCGTATCACACAGCCTAGAATGACTTCTCCATCCCTATCACACAGCATAGAGATGGCTACGCAAATATAGCAATGTCGCATGAATCATACTTACCTTTGTCATCATCTTCTTCCAATATTAAGACCAAGATAGATATATTATGAATATGAGATGGTATGTCATGCAATAAGACTATCATAAATAACATATGGATTCCAGTCAATTCATATAAGTACAGCCATCATAGTATAAGTATCACATGAATCCGTTCCTTCCAACCAGTCTTCTATAATACATCGAGATCACCAATTCACATAATAAAAGTCAAGCATAACCTAGGGATTCTACAGGCCATGTTCCCGAATACACAAGTCACACAACAGTACCAACCTAAGAATTCCATCCTAAAATTCATACCCTAAGGTTCACATGATGTCTCCAACAATTCCTAGTACTACATACGAGCCGCTAACCGAAGTCTAACCAATAAGGTAAGCTATAACTTACTTGGTGTGCCGAACAGGAATCTCAACAAATCACGCTAGTGCCTTGCCTTTCCTCAAAGCCTCCAAATACTCGGGGTCTATTTATAACGTAATCTAGATTAGAAATTATGAATCACAGTACCCATATTGCTAGGCTTCTAATTTGGTCAACATAAGCCTATGGAATTTCGGGAAACGGGCCCACAAGGGCAAAACGGAAAATTCGGAAGTGAAACATGCAATTCAAGTCTAAATGATCAAAACCCACCAATCAATTTCTAAAACAACTCAATATTAAGCTAAAATCATATTTAAAGAGAAACCCCCAATTTTGGGTATGAACCCTAATTCTAAGATTCACAAATTGGTTACTAATAATGAAGGAATCATGTTTATAAAGCTATTTCCCATCAATTCCCTACTAGTAGAAGCTTATTCCATTAACAAATAAAGGTTTGATAACCAAAAGTTCATTTAAGAATAAACCCTAAGAACCCTCTTTAATCCTTATGTTATGGGAAAACTTTAGCATGAATTAGGCAGTTTCTAAGGTGGATTATGAATCACAAATGAAGAATAGGGTTAGATGAACTTACCCTAATGAAGAATTGTCTAAGAATCTCTTGTTTTGCTCCCAAGATAGCTCTAGAACCGAGGGTAATGAATGAGGAGTGATAGGGTTTGAAAAGAATTTAAGTCGTTTAAGTTCCCGGCGACCGCAATGCTTCTGGCGGACGCGGCCGATGACATGACGCCCGGTTTCACCATCTCACTACGCCACTATAGCAGCATGGCTAACGCAGTAGCGATATCGCTGTAGCGGTCTTGGTGTCGCCATGGCGATGCACCAGACACCAAAAAGTTGCTCAATTTGACAAGTCTCAACCCGAATCCGACTATCACCCGAGGCCCCACAGATACAAAATAAACATGCATTCACACATAAAAATGTGTTACGAACTCACCCATGGCCTCAGATTTTCCAACGGGAGTCTAGTTGACCAAGTCATCTCCCAATACCCCAAAACTAACTTTCCAACCTAAATCCCAAAACGCACTTTAATATATTGGGAAGCGAACCGAACATACCGACAAGTCATAAATGATCATCCAGATCTTTCAAAATCGACAGATTTTCAAAAAAGGTTCGTTTACCCAAAAGTCAACTTTGGGTCAAATATTTTTTGCTTTAAGGCATATTATCACAAAAACCAATCTAATTTTCATCCGATGACCTCGAAAATCATACTACCCGCTCTCGCAAGTCTAATATAAGCTAAGAAGCTCGGATAGATAGTCAACAAGGTCAAAAGATCGTAACGGCCAAACGGGTCTTTACAAAAAAGGGGACGTCAGTACACTTAAATTGTACTGGTCTGTAAAGCAACTGAATGAAATAAACATGACACATGGAATAATAGAACTCAAACTAAAAGCGTGTCGTGAGGTGAACATGAGCGTCATCGGCATGAATATATATATATATATATATATATATATATATATATATATATATATATATATATATATATATATATATATATAACATGAGTAAAACATTTTAAGTGGGAAAATCTTAGTATAACCGATATGTAACCACCACGTGAGCACGTGGCGTCTAATCTATGCCCGATCAGCTAAGCCATCTTTTACCTTATCAGGGTACAAGACATGAACATGACATGAACTGATCCAATAACCCGCAATAGATAAACATGAAGGAATCGTCCTAACTGGCCAGAGAGATCCTTATCTTACGCTGGCATACGTAGTTTCAGGCTATCTGATCCTTCTCAGTAATCTTTGCAATTCCCAAAACATGAACATGGACATAATTGGCTTAGTAGCCCATGAATTATTTAAACATGATTCATGATTGTATTATAACATGAAGATAGATAAATAGTATAACTTGTATGAAAACATGGAAGCATGTAGAGGTTCTTGAAAATAAGCATAACAGTTCATATCTTGCATTTAAGAAGCCATGAAATCCAAAGTATGGGTTTTCATGGATTACGGACAATAATAACCAAGAATGGAATATTAAGAACACAATAACGAATCATTAATACAAGAACGGCATATCATGGTACATGTACTTAGGGTTATCATGAACATGTCTAGAACCCTAGTTTTTGGTGAACTTTCATACAATCATGGAAGAACATGGCGTGGACAAGAAAAATCATGTTCCACTCGTAGATAGAAACCCTACATACCTTAATCGCTCCAAAACTTGTAGAAAAGGTCTAAACTTGAAGAAGAAATTCAAAAGCCTTAATCTTGAATCCCTTAGATGAGTTTTCTTGAAAAACCTAGGTTTAGAGCAATGATTTTCTATTGAGAATTCTTGTATGTATGTTAAAATTCACTTGAAAGTCTTGTAATAGGGTTACCTTGGTGTATGATATTGATAGGAGAATAAAACCTTCATGCTAGGGCTTGAGAGTATGAAAAACTGAATAAAAGACTGAACCCACGAATTTATAGTGTTCAGTCGTCATGACAAATTGCGATCCCTTTTTATAGTTCATACAATATTTACGGTCCTTAAAAAGTGGTCGTAATTTGGTAACAGAGTTTCTAAATTTTCCCTCCATAGTTACGGTCCGAAGTACAGTCCGTAATTATTTTTCGGTCACAAATACGACCCGTACTTCTAAGTACGTTCCGTATAACTTGGACGTATTATTACTTGGAAATTTTCAGAGACTTAAGATTTTCAATGCATCGATACAGACCAAAAGTACGGTCCGTATTTATTTATACGAAGGGAAGTGCGGTCCGTATAAATTAGGCGTAAAACTGGAACTTTACTGAACTGAAATGAATTTAATTCTAACACTCCCCGCCTGGTTTCCTAAGTCCTGAATCATGAACATAGCTTAGTTTTAAAGGTACAAGGCATTACATTTTCAATTCGTCTTTGATGCGGATACTCAGATCCGGTTTAAACTGTCTGGTTTTTTGTTTAACAAGAGTGAAACCTGCATTGATGGGTAATATGTGGACCACTATGTCAGTGCTTAACTCGGGCATGTCAGTAAACAACCAGGCGAAGATGTCCACATACTCTCTTAGTACCTCTATTAATTCTTCTTGATGGGGCGCTTCTAAATGCGCGCTTATCCTAGTTTCCTTGACTATTTCCTTATCTCCTACATTAGTTACTTCAAGATCATCCAAGTTGGGTTTTTGCTCATTCTCAAATTGTTCTACCTCTTCAACGAGACCTTTAGATAGCATTGTTTCCTCATCGTATTCTTCTTCGTTTATGTCACTTAATTCACTCATTTTGCGACATGTCATGACTTTTAGGATTTTTTTATCATTACTATTACTGAAAAAGTAAGACAAAGCATGGTTAGAATAAAACATATGCGTATGTAACGAAAAGAGCAATTTTTCTCATAAATCGAGGCTTCATTAATTTAATAAAAGAAGTACAAACTGTGGTCCTAACTCGGATCCACATCGAATCATTTCCATTTTAGAAACATCACGAGGTATTCACACTGCAAATGGTGAGAAATCGAGCCTCGACCAATTCCCACTAATTTCATTAAACATTTAAATTCATCTTCTCTACCGAAGAGCCAAGAGCGGGGTAGAGGTTCAGTTGGATAGTTTCTCACTCGAATGGCAGCGGCTAGATTGCGTTCTAGTCTCACCAGAAATATTCCTCTTGGGAACAAAGATCCCCCAATCCTTCGTCTGCGCTTCCATCGTCTGGCATTGGCATTCGGATTGGGAATGACTGGTACAAATTCGGGATTGGCTTGCGCAAGTCAGGAGAAATCCTCTTCTTTTTGTTGGCTTCAAAGGCCTCATCAGCATTGGGAACATACTGTAAGCCCCATGGGGTGTTTAAAAGATTAATAGTGGGAAAAAATAGTTTTGAAAAGAGTTAAAAGTCGTGGGCTCGGGGTAGGAGATGGCCCGCTATAGTGGCCAAGGGACCCCCACAGCGGTCCCGCTATAGCGAAGCTACGTCCACCGCAGCCGACGTGACGGGCCAGTAGACGCGTTTTCTGTACTCAGTTTTATATTTCACCCTCCTTTTAATAAAAGACCCTCCAAGGCTGCTATTAGGTTTTCATAAGAAGAAAAACCCTTGACACTAAGAGAAGAGGCTTTTCCAATAGTCTCTAAATCTTTCCCCACAACTATCATCTCTCATGGATTTGGATAAGGGCTAGGAGGGCGAGTAATTCCTGGAAATTCAAGTAGCTGTTTGTCATCGATGTAGGTTACAGTTTACTTGAGTTAGATTTTGATTAGTGAATCGTATACACATTTAGAGTTGATAGGAGATTGCATGATTAGGTCTTCGGATATGGAGTTTGGATGGATATATTCATAATTTAACGAAAGTTATGTGAAAATAGTAATTAGGGTAATAACGAGCATTTAATTGAGTACTGGCTATTGCTATTGTTGATGTTTATACATTACGGAATAGGGGTAATAATTGTCATGGTTAAAAAGAGGTATTTCGTTGGTTAGGGTAATTATTCCTAGGTCTATTTAATTTTCGTATTTATTTTCAAGTAAATTGAAATATTCATATGATTGTCATTCTTGTTAATAAAGAGGATTGCATGGGGTGGATTGAAGGAAGGCATAATGGTGCTACGCCCATCAAGTGCATAATTCATGACATTGTTTTCATTCATTTGCATCATTGCATATATTGCATGTGGTTATGAGTAATACATGGAGTAAAAAGTCTCAGTAAGTGATAGTTGTGTTATCTGATTTGTATGGCCGAGTTGGGTTAAATTTGAGGTATTATTCGACAGCCAATCACTAGCAGCATTGTAAGGTAAATATATTCACATGTATAAAAAGGCACATTTGACCGGGGGTGAGGATGTGGCCTTGATTGTGACTGGGGTTCGAGGAGTGAATCCGGAACGAGTGGTACATGGATACCATGGGTCCCCTGCAGGTCATGACTACTGAGCAATCAAATTAGTTAGCATGTATGTACAGCGTGATTGGGCCCTTGCATCGCATCTGTATTGCATTACATTTCATACTTCTATGTCCTTATGTTGTGTGCTGTCAGTCTGTTATATTGCATTGTGCATCTCTTATGATGTTGTTGAATTGTGTGAGATGGTGATCAATACGAAGGTAAGTGTAAGAATGAATTACTAAGTGATAAGTTTGTTCCATGGGTGTATCATATCTTAGTAAGTGAGGCTGACGTGAAAAAGCTTTACGGCTAAAAAGTCGAGGGGGAATTGTCGGTGTAAACGAGGAGATAAGACTTTATTAAATGACTTAAGGGAACATGGAATAGGACTTCATTGATTAGTCGGATAACCGGTATTACTATAGGGATAAGAGAAGCGAATAACTGGGATTAGAAAGGTAAGTTCGTATCGGTGTAATAATCTATGATTGGAGTCTTGAGGGTCATTGACTTATCTGCTTATCTTATTGACTTTATATTGTGTTGCGTGAACTAATCTTAGTCGACCTATGATGCTTATCAGTACGTGTGGTGTACTGATACTACTCTTGCTATATCCTTTTTGGGTGTAGGTATGTTGCAGTTTTAAGTTGAAGTTCTTCACGTGGATTACCAGGCATCTTCCTATAGTCTCACTCATCTCATTCCAGGCATAGGGCGGATTTATTTTTGTTTATCCTTGTGTAATAGGAGCTCTTGTACCTGGCTAGAATAGATCCCGGAGAGTTTTCAGTTTTCTTGTATCAATAACAGAGTCCGTATGAGCATTTACTTTTAAATATTGTGCTAATTAAGAAATTGTTATTTATAAAACTGGTCGAATATTGGGTTGGTTAGTAAGGGTTCGCCTACTAGTTAATAATATGGTAGGTGCCCGCACGGCCTGTAAGCTGGGGTTGTGACACCAATTCTTCGGGAGTGTAGCACCTCTCATATTGTGTCATACCATGGGAAACTTCCTCATGGACTACAAACTCTTTCCATGGGGCCAACACTATATATTGGGATATTGGTGCCCCGATCGGAGCGAGGATCAGTACCTTGAATTTTGGGTTCTCTTGAATTGTGAGCGAGGCCACCGTTTGCTCAAGTGTCTCAACAGTGTCTTGGACCAACGGTTTGCATATATCCCAATCTTCTTCTCTTTCAATCATGTGAACAATAGCACTACCATGATTAGGCAGGGAATTAGTATTCATATTTGGTGCTGCGACTTGAAGAGTGATCTCTCTCTTATCGATCAGATCTTGTATCTTATGCTTTAAGTGGATACAGTCCTTGGTACTGTGTATGTTCCTACCGGAATAGTATGCACATGTCTAATCGGTTCGATAAAAGCGATTTTCGAGATTGGCAGGTTTTGGGGGAACTATCTGGATTAGACCAGCGACACTTAACCTTTCAAACACTCGAATTTTTGCTTCCATCAACAGGGTGAATACACGAGGCGGCTTTTTTTCGAAGTTAGGACGTGGCGGGTTATATGTGGTAGGAGATGGTTGATTTTGATAGTTTGGTGGTCGGTTATTTTGTGGAGCTCAGTAAGCAGGTGAGAAAGCTTGGTAATTTGGTTGTGGAGCTTGGTAAGTAGGGGCAGGTATTTGGAAGTTTTTTTATGGAGCTTGGTAGGCAGGTGCGGGTGTTTGGAAATTTGGTAAACATATGCACATAACTATATGGTGTTGGCAAGTAATTGCTAGGGAGTGGCGATTGGTATATTTCGAGTGGAGAATGTGACTCCTTTCATCTTTTGCGTTTTGGGCTAGGTGTACGGGAAACGTTCGCCACGTCTTCCTTCTTCTTTCTAGTGGGCCCTAGAGTGCTTTGATGGACATCTTTGTTGGCTACATTGATGATTCTTCCAGATTTGAGGCCATCTTCTATAGCCTTTCGATTTAAGTAGTTCACAGAATTACCTTCCACCCATAGACAGCATTCAGTCATAGAAATTTGATTCTTGTGATAGGATAAATACAGAGACCAGCTCTTCTTGCTCGTGGCGGTTGTCGAACGACCGCCTCCACCCGCATGTACTCGTGGTAATTCTCGATGGATTTTTTTTTACCTTTTCCAGGTAGTATCAATCAGGCACAGTTTCTACGTTGAATCGGAACCTTTCCATGAAGGATTTTGCCACATCTTCCTATGTGGTCCAGTAGCACATGTCTTGCGCGGCAAACCATTCGAAGGCTTCTCCGATCAGACTTTGGCTAAATAGCCTCATGATTAATGCTTTATTTCTCTTCACGCAAACTAATTGGTCGCAGTAGGACCTCAAGTGAGCTTCGGGATTCCCCATCCCGTTGAACAACTCTAACTTGGCACTTTGAACTTGGGTAAATCCAAGTCAGGATGCATGCAGAGATCATCATAACTAAGGCCAGTTGCCTTCCAAGAGGCCCTTGTAGATTGTTCGAGCATTTTTGCCATCTTGCACTTCATCTCCTTATCACATTTGTCTTGCTCGGCTCCCAGGCCTTTTCCATCTCAGTGTAATGGTCGAGTTTGTGATGTCTGTCATTTGGATTGACAGGGGTGTGAAAGGATATAGTTAGGTGTACACGGCTTTTTCTGGGCGTATAGGCGATTTGCAGAGTTGGTAAGGTGACTGTGCTTGGACGGATAGCGGTGTTGGTATGAGCAAGTTGTGGTACTCTGTATGAGGGCACAAAATGAGTAGTTTCGAGTATTTGGGTAATGTTGACGGGTGGTGGAGTGTGGTATGATGTAGCAATGTAGGGGAGTTCGACAGCAAGTGGATTTTTTTTTGGGTGGTATGGTTCCAGCAGGGGAAGTGGGAAAGTGGTCAGGTAGTGGGGAGCTTAAAGATGGAAAGGATAGAGAAGGCCTCTTTGCTTCAACACACGTTTCTTTGGCTGCATTGGCCGATTAGCTCTCGCTATCTTCTCTTGAAAGTCAGCAACTTTCTCAAACAACATGGCGATTACATCCTCAGAATGTAGCGCTTCCTTTGGGTCCCGAGATTCATAACCCCTTAGGACGAGTTCATCCTTGTCGTGTTCATTTTTTGAATTACCAATCATTTTTTCCTTGCCTTTGTCTTGTTCGGAAAGGGATACTGTCACGGCATTGGATCTAGTGAAGTAGGCCAGCGTGACACGACACGGATCAACCCTTTCTATAAAATAAAAAAAAATAAAAAAACTCAAAGGCAAGCAATGTTAGTATGTTAGGAAATAATAAACAATACAAGATATCGCACATAATTCATATATTCTATCCAAATGCTCGATCGATCCTTCATTCTGAAGTTTTGGTGTTTGGGGTATTTGGAAGTTTTGGTGGATTTTGGTTTGGGAGTTTATGGTTGACTTTCTTTTGTAGCATTGTCAAGATTGGCCTTTGAGCAACCCTCTCAACGCTTTCTTATACTTGACCGAGAAATATATATTCTATATAGTATAGGGACCGAGTCTTACATAAACTGCATATGTATCCCTCTACGGGAAACCAAGACCTTTTGTAGTTCAGTTTACATAAAATATACCCTGATTTTGTTCTACCCAAAAGATTTTCCTAGACCAGGCCCGAAAAGGGCTTCCTATGTATCCCCCATTGGGACATCAGGTCGCACGTACCTTCTTTTACACACAAATAGGGGGCATAACATTTGACTTGAAGAAAAGAGACGCCTAATTCTACCCAAGAGATAACTTCTCCTTGAAGTCATTGTGTGTTTTGGTCCTTACAACCACGCATTTTGCCAATGCCTTTACTTCTAGTAACGGGGAGAGAGCACTACCAAAATTTCCCCTTGTGGACTAGATGTTCCAACTCGAACTTGAAGGCCTCACATTCCTCTATGTCGTGCCCCGGTGCTCCAGAATGAAACAAGCAAATTCCTCTACAGCTTGGTCTGTTGGGTGAGGGTCTCCAAGTAGCCTCAATTGGGCGGACTTTTCCAGCGCTCGCTAGCTTTTGAAAGATGCTCGTGTATGAGTCTCTGAAGATGGTAAAGTAATATCGCTAGATTTGAGTATCTAGTATGATTCCCTCAATAGGGAGGATCTCATGGACCAACAAAGAGTGTGGTCCCCACAAGTTTCGAATTGCTTTGTCGTCAATCAACCTTATAATCCTCATTTTCAGGGTCAATCCATCATTGGCAGTATGGCCGGGTTGATTTTTGTGGAAGGGGCACCTCTTGTGTGCATAGATTGGAGTGCACGGTGGTAGTCTTTCACCACCAGAATATATGGCCCCCACGGCTTTCATCTTTTCGCAGATCTCTTCACATTACACATACCTTGGGGTAAACCTGAAGTGGCACGCATGAGCTTCGAGGGTGATCGCCCACCAAGTTGGTGATGGCGGGCGGGTGGAACCTTGAGGTACCTCGTAATTCTCATCTTCAGTAACAGAGGCAATGGTGGTAGCCCTTTTGGATGGCCGACTTTGCTCCTCATTATAGGGGACCCTTCTTTGGGATCCTCAATTTCTAGCTTGGGCATCTCCAACTTGCCCAGAAGTGGTATGTAGCTTCGTACCATTCCTTTGACCTCATCTGAGAGGTTCTCACGGTAGCGTTCTAACCCAATAGCTTCTTTTAGCGGGCTTCCAGCCAGGTCCAAGATTCGGTCGACCTATTTGATCTTTGCCTTAACCAAATTGATCTTTTCTTATATCTTACGAATCTTCTCATAAAGTGAGTCCTTGTTTTCTTCCCCGCTAACCATGTTGGCAACAAAGGTGGTGGCACATTGGCTATTTTGAGCTTCCATGGTAGCAAGTCAACCTTTCAGAGTTGTAAATGGTTAGTCATTTGGCATATATTGTTTTTGGCTATTTTGGTATTCGTTTGTGTTTTTCTTTGGTGTAGTAATCGGAATGTAGAATCAATCAATCATTTAGACGCAATACATGAAAGCAGATAGGCATGTGATCATATAATTGCAATAAATTATGCTACGTGCGTTCTTAAGACCTTTGAACAAGGCCCTTCTAATCGTTTGAAACATGATTGTGCCATTTGTCAAACAAAACCATTTCCCCCATAAATCATAATTTCATTAATAATACTGTTCCCCAAAGGGATTACAAAATATGATAAAGTAAATAGGGGCTATAGATAAGCAAGAAAGATTAGCGTAAAGTGGCTCCCGTAGCAAATGATGAGGCTCTGTTAGTCCGAGCCATCTTCGCCCTTCGAAGGGCGGTCTGAATTCGGAGACGAGTCGATGTCAATAATGACTCCATCAAGAACTCTTTCGCTGTGAATGTCATTGGTGCAATCCCATCCATCGCCTTCTTCATGCGATCATCGAGATCCTCCAAGCACTCATGTATGAACCCCAACTCATGTGTCAAGCTAGCTATGATGGCATGATCATGTTCAATCTTCTACAAGTACTTGGCATCCCTATCATCAGCTCGCCTTTGGGTCAAGAAAGCTTTAATCTTGGCTCTAGAAGACTTGTCTTGAACACAATGATAAAGGTTGTGTCTAAGAGCGAGGGTGCCTTACAAATGTACTCTCAATCAATCTTTATAACCTTCTTCGCAACCCAAGTAAAACCTATCTTGAGCTAAAGTCTTGGGGCCCAAGTGATTGGGTAGTTCCATTCCCGAATAAGGTCTCTTACACCTTGAATTTTGTCTTCCTCATAGTCGATCACATATTGACCCATGTTTCCTACTTGGAGTATCACTTAGGTTCTACCAAATTGTCTCAAGACCCTAGTAGGGGCACAATGGCAGATCCCTCAGATTCCCATGAGTGGTAGGAACGGGAATTTCCTTCTCCTAACTATGGCTCGATCGGATACGAAGTTGAGGAACATCTATTGTACATTATCTTCCCTATGTCTCGAGAAGATGACGGCCCAACCCTGTTTGGTCTGATACCCAAAATTTGACAGTGGGATTCGAGTCTATCCTGTCTGTTTTGGTCGCTTATATATTGAGGGCCTTCTGATCTGTTTAAATGTCTGATGATCCACCATTGTAACAGTAAGTTGCACCTCCGGAAGTACCTACGGTGGTCTCAGCATTGACCTATGGCTTGATACATATTGGCAAGTATGATGGGGACCAAGTCAAAATATTTGGTTTCTCCATTTGTGGTTATTCTATGAAAGATAGCATGGGTGACATGAATGAGTCTCTATACTTGCAAAAGACCATGAGTCCCAGTAGGCATATGACAAAGGCTAAGGGTCTGGTAGCTTCCCAATCAATGAAGGTTTGGAATTCCATGGCGTATTCCAAGAATCCTCTTTTGGTTCTGAATTGGTTGTACAAATCCCTAAAGGCTATAGTTGGACCGAAGATCTAATTGGCATTGGCTAAGGATAGTAGTTTCAAGATTTCATTAGGGGTAGGCTTATATGGGATTAAAAGGTTATGATCGGGTTTTTTCCTCCTTCTCAAGCAGGTTCCATTTCTTGACACCTAATTATCACCTCATAAAATGCGTATTCTAATTTTCAAATTTTTCGAGTCCAAGACGGAGTAAGGATGCCTTTTAAAATGTTAAAAATTTAAAAATCCCGAGAAAATTGCAAAAAATTGACGTTTAATTATTATTCTGTAAAAATTGACTATTACAAGATATTACGAGTTATTTATTATTGTGAGTCAAAAAGAAGATGCATATCTCGCTCCATCTAAATTCGGGAAATTCAACAATTGAAATGACGTACGAATTATGGTTCATTTTTTACCGCATTTTTCACATCCTTAAAAACTACACGGAACTATATCAATATTAGGCTCGTTTTGAAGCTAATTTTTTAAATTTGCAAGTTTTAAATTTTAAATTATCCTAAAATAACTATTTTATTTAGTTAATAGCTATATATGTGTTATATTACTTAGTTATTGTTTGATTTAAATTAAGAGGGGGGTTAAATTAATTTTTTTTTCAAAAAAAAAAAAAAAAAAAAAAAAATGTATGTTTTAAAAAAAAAGAGGGGGGGGGGGAATGAAAGTTTGTAAAAACAAACTTTCACCCCCCCCCCTCAATTTTCATTTTCCTTGGCCCGACCTCCCTTTCTCTTTTTAGGCGATTTGGGGTGGCTTCTAGGGTTCCGCCTCCATGGCTATCCACGGCCATTTGTGGCCGGATTTTTGAGGGTTTTTACCCTTTGTCTCGTCTTATCATCATTCCCAGGTTTAATTTTGTGATTTCGTGAATAGTTGGGCTCGAATTAAGTCGATTAATGGGGATGTTGCTCGGGTTCTTTGAGTACGGGGTTGCCATGGGCGGAACCAAGAGTTCCTAGCCAACTTGTGCACCTCGTACTATAAACAAAGGACCTAGGGTAATTTCCCAAAATATTCGAGTGATTTGGGTATTATTTTAGGATTTCTATCCTATTAGTACAATGTGTATGTTGGATGTACTCGTTCTTTTGTCTTATTGGTGACTAAGTGTACTATCCTACTATTTTACTGATTTATCTGATTTTATTTGAATTTTTAGGATAAAAATTGGTTATATTTTGTGATATGTGCTATTTTATAATTGGGAGGTAGTACATTCAATATAGCTAGTTGAGGAATTTGCTGAGTTGTTATGGAAATTTGAAAAAAAAATCGAATTAGGTTGAAATGGGGGAAAATCTGTTTGGGGGGGACACCTAGAACTTTCTATTTTGGTCTTTAGGGTTCCTACTATTGTCCTATAAATATCTAGGGTTCATGACTAAAAAGGGATCCCAATTTTCTTACCTAACGGCTAAGGTTGAAATTCTCACTAAGTTTCTACATTTTCTTTATATATATTCATATATAAATATATATACAAATATAATAAGAACTTGATATACACTATAATCCTATCAATACACTACAAGATCATATAAAATACTACTAGTTCTTTTTTGGGAAAACCCAAGAGTAAAGGGCTGTTTTAGGGTATTTAGTTGTTGGTGTTTGAAGTTTGAAGACTCAATCCCCACTTTTGGTCTTTTGGTTGCCCTACAAAAAGGTAATACTCATATTCTAACCTATTTTACTCTATTTACAGCTTATATAGTTGTTATGTTATTTTGAATCATATTATGCCATTTTGTTTTTTTGAAACTGTTTTGGTATGTAAAGGTGATAATGGAGTTGTTTAGATGTTTTAGTATTGTCTAATAAGTGTTTGGAGTTTTAAAATGGTGGTTTGATTGAAAAGGGAACCCATTCTGTGTCTATTGTTACTGTTTCATTGGATTTTTCTTTGTTTCTGGGGTGTTCAAGTTGGTTCTGAGTCTTGAGGCATTTAATAGTAATATCCTGGTGTTATTTGAAGGATGTGATGTCCTAAATGGCTTTAAAAATGAATGAGGGGGTTTGTTTGTGTTCTGAGTTTATTGTTCCATTGGTTTTATCTGAGTCTAAGATGTTTGATTTGATTATATAGGCTATAATGTGATCCTTGTGTGTTCCTGGTGTTGTTTAAGAGATCTTAAGTTTGGAAAATGTTTTAAAAAATGAAATAGGTGACCAATCTTGACTTGAGCACTATTTATTGACTGGTTGTGTCATTTGGAGCTTGAAAGCCTGATGTTCCTGGTCTTAGTTATTACTGGTTATGTTATGGATCTTGTTTTAAAGATTTGAAGGTCTAGGAGGCTGTCATGTTGTTTTAAAACTAAGTTAAGATTAAAACTAGTTTTGTTTTCCCTTGTTTATGACAGTTTTCATGAGATTTCAACTTAAAATAAAGTTTAAGACTTGAAAGGAGGCTTTGGAGGTAAAACTGAGATAAATAATGGCTCTCAAAATGTTTGTATGTGTCCTGCTTGTTTGACCTCTTGCAAGCCTGTTGTGACTATCTTTAGAATTTAAAAAAAAATGAATTTGAGAACTTGCCTTTGTGCTTTCTATGTGCTCATTACTTGCAAACTAGTTTAAAAGGGTTTTGAATACCCTTTGAGTGAAAACATGTTTTGAAAAATGATCTTGAAAATTTACTCTTCTTGTTTACACTTAGCATGATGTGTCTTGAAGTTTCTGTGCTATTTTGGAAAGAAAAGAGCTTGTCAAGTTTAAAATCCTTCAGAATGATTCATGTTTTCTCTGTTTTGTTTAGCTAGTTGTGTTTAAATGTGAGGGTTTGGATTTTGTGTTCATGAACCTACTTACTGATTTATGTGTTATTCTATCTGAACTTTGTGTGACTGTCTAAAAGAGATAAAAATGATTTTCTTAACTTGGCTAAATAGATTTTGAGATTGTAACTTGGTTACTTGTTTGATGAAAGGGTTTGAAAAAGGTTGTGGCTTGCTTGTTAACTCTTAGTTGGTTTACTCTTTATGTGCATTTGGTATTTGACTTGCAAATTGTTAAAAGATGAGGGACTAGTATTCAGAACAAGTTGTTTTTCTTGACTTGAAACTGGGATAATAGGGTGTGGGGTGGTTAGCATGTTGGTAGTTTTGACTTGCTTCTGACCTATAGACAACTGTCCTGCCTTATATTGGCTACTTGTTTTCAATGTTCATGTTGGTTTATCACTTGTGACTTGCATTTTTCACTTGGACTGCTTACAGATTACTTGGTTCCCTTGGTCTAATATAATCACCTAATAGACTAAGTGTAGGGAGCCTAAACTAGGACTAAAGATGCTTTAAAGGACTGAGTGTGATACTTGTTTTTGTGACTCACCTTACTCTTGTCATTTGCTTGTAAAAATCTAAGATTGCCTCATATGTTTCTTGTCCTTTATTTGCTTGCTTTTGAAACTGAACCATGTCTGATACTGCTAAAGACCTAGGATAGTTTCATGCCCCTTTAACCTCATTTCTGAGACTTCTGAATACCCCTGTGAATCTTGTCTTTGTTGTGTTAGTCACAGAAGGTTGTCCATACTTGTCTTGACCTGTGCTTGTACCTCTTTGCCAACTGTTGAACCATGTTGTACCTAGCATTTCATTTCCAGCCTAGGATAGCATTCATGCACCTATTATGATCCACCAAGATTTCTACTTGCACCTGTGATCCTTTGTGTAATCCTGGGAACAGAATTGAGGTTATATCATCATTTGAGACCTTTGCTAGTATCCTATAGGGCCTGCTAATATACTTTGTGATTTTGCTAAAATCAGTTCTGAGACTTATATTGAGTCTTTGGCCAAAATTTTCAAATCCTGAGAATATAACTTGCATCACTTGAACCTTTTATCCTCCTTTAGACTAAAACCAGTCCAGAAATGATTCTTGGCCTGTAACCTTGCTCCTGTGATATTATGTTGATTGATTAAAAACCTTCAAAATGAGTTTGAACCTAATCTAACTTGTTTAAAAACTTAAAAGTGATTCTCTGAACTAGCTCAGTCCTTTCACTTGACTACTGAACTCTTTTGAAACATGCTTGTGTCTTGATATTTGTTTTGTTTTGTTTTCTTGTATTCTGTACTTGGCATTGGCTTCCCTATCTCCGTCCTTCCTCCATATTGTTGCTGTTTCTCCCATTTGTTCTATGAATCCTACTTGGTTCTTGTTTGTAGTACTGTTGCTTCTGTGTTTTTGATACTCTGAGTCCTACCTTGTCTTGTTTTGATCTGGAGTTTGAAATCTCCTACACCTTGCCTTACTTGCTTATGTGAATTTGAGTCCTTCCTTCTTTTCTCCATTCTGGGAATAATTTAAGATCTTGGGTAATTTATTGTAATTCAAACAGTTGAGACTGGTTCTGTCTAGATATATACACTAGGTATATGGAGGGTATGCAATCTTGTTTTGCTCTCCATAGGTGCATATTATTGGTATCATGTATACCACAACTTTGACACTCAGGAAAAATTTGAGAAAAACTGAGTAGTATACCAGTAGTATATCATGTATATCACCTCTTGACACTTAGGAAAAATTTGAAAAAAAAAATGGAGTAGTATATCATGTATATTACCTCTTAATACTTGGGAGATTTTTAGCCTGGGCTTGTCATTTGGGCCTATTACCTGTGTGTAGCTTATTATCATTATTATTTTGGGCTTATTTCATATCTGGGCTATTTTTGTTAGTCTGTCGTTACAAAGTATTAAGTGGGCTAGGCCCAATAAATTGTAAATTCATTTTTTGGCTTTTGTAATAATCATTGTAGTCTTAATTTTTGTACTTAGTCTTATTCATGAGTGTATACTAATATTATGCATACTCATTTGTATCTTTGTCCATTCAAACCCGTTAGTGGGCCCCAACGGGCTCACCAACGCATTTAGATCGAGTCAACCCAATTTAGAGCAAAAAGGAGCATACGTTAGATCCAATGAACCCAATTGCATAAACACCTTCTCTTTTGGGCTTGGTCGGCCCAAATACTCTATCTCCTTTAAATTATGTGCTTTAAATTATTACTTGCGCAATTATTATGTCCGTTGGAACCCTTATGGGATTGTCATATTTTTAAAGTCGCCAAAATGAGTTTACTACAAAAATTGAGGCATTAATGCAAATTGGGATTGATTCGATTAAAAGGACCAAAACTGCCGATTTTTATGAAATTTCGGACTAATTTGAACATTTATGAAACCTGTGGACTTATGGCATATGGACTGATTTGGACCAATATTCAAAAATTGTGAGACTAATCATGATCATTTAAATTTAGACTAAAAAATAGAATTTGACTAAAACTTAACAAAAGATGGAAATAAAAAATGGACTATGTAGAATATTATATGGACTATAATAGTACGCCTAAATTATTTTCTTAAAACTATTTTTCTATACTATAAAAAATATTTTTTCAAAACTATTTTTTGGGTGGACTTACGTAGAGTCCTACTTAGGCTAAGAGCCTTCGGGTATTAGCCTAAGTGTTCTAGTCCGACACCCTAAACGCCCAATTTTGGGCAAAATTTTACCACTTTTGATTCTTGAAACGTGGTATTTTTGCATAAATGACTAGTTTCCATTTGCCGAAATATAAACTATTTTTATCACAACCAATTTATATCTACATAGACATATTATTAGAACCCGTATGTAAACCGCAATTGAGCGGATCCTTAATACCGGGGTGCCTAACACCTTCCCCGGAGGATCACCAAAACCCTTACCTCTATGTAGATTAGGTTTCTTTTAAAATAATCATAATTGTTTTAAATGAACCCTTGCGACTCAAAAAATAAATCCATTTAGAGCACCATCCACGTAGAAGTATATTTTTTCCTTTTTCCCGGTACGATTGACAACCGTACTTCCCCGGGACACTTTTCTTTTTAAATGAGGCAAGTGCAAATACGAATCGGAAAAAATAGAACAGTCACACCATTGCTATTTATGCAATCTAGGATTTCCTCCAAAGTCGGGGTAATTTCTACATCACTGAACCTAAACACCATTCTATCATAATCCCAATACCCAGCAAGTAACTTCGATTAGCTCCCTACAACCCTTCATAGTCATCAACGAGGGTAGGTGTCCTAAACAGTTTGTGACTTTCTTTTGTTGTGCATCATATAACCAGGCCCACAAAATCTTCAACATCTCGGGTGCCTCGAGGACTATGTCGAACTTTAGGTTGGTTGACATCTACCAAACATAGCACGGTTAATCCCCTCCTCCCCCCCCACCCCTCCCCCCCCCCCCCCCAGGACAATGATCTAACACATACAAGACAATCATGTTTTCAATTAGCACATAGTGGGATGCGATGTCTTCGGGTCATAGATCGTGTGGACTCAAGGAAGTCTCTTAATGAGCTTAGATACATCTCAAATATCCAAATCCTTCTAGGTAAGCATGCGCTAGTCCGTTGGGATTTGGCTTCGCTCTATCCTAGACAATACTAGAGTGGGCTTTTTCAAATGACTTTGGGACTCGAGCGGGCTACTCGAGGTGAACCATTGTCGGTTGTTGGACGACCGCGAACCAACTCCGCCTTCAATGTGTTCCAAGAAAATAATTTGGTTTTTTAGTGAAGATAAGACCGCGTATCGCCTTTGAAACCATGCAGTTTTTGTCATTTCGGCGTAGTTTATGATATGCATGGGATGACAGTTATATATACAAGAAAGTACACAAATAAGCAAATAATCACAATAAATCACATTATATTGAAACAATTACAGTTAGAACCTATTTGAAAATTCCCCAGTGGAGCCTTCATCTGTTACGGTTCACTTTTACGTGAGGCATAAAAGCTACATCGAATTTGTGGACTCTTTTGGATTTTATGTTTTTTAAAGTCTCCACCTAATTTTTTAAGGGAAATTACGAAAACCAAGCGAAAAAGTTTTATTCAAACACGAAAAAATCCATTAAAATCAGAGTTCAAGATAAGGGTTCTGGTGATTTCTTGGGAAGGCGTTAGGACACCCCGATATTAAGAATCCGTAGAATACGGTTGACCTTCGAGCTTCAATGTGTGATTTGTAATTATTTGCTTAAAATAGTTTAAAATCTTGTATATCATGTCATGGCATATCATTTGAAATAATTTGACAAAATGTCCCTTTATTTGACTAAGAAGTTGAGTTCTTTTTTGAAAGTGCGTATAAGCTTTTATAAAGGTCATTTCATTTCCGGACCAAAAACACGCTCAAGATTTCTCTTAAGTAGAGCTCAACTTAAATTTGGTCCAAATGTTATGTTCTTTTTATCCTTATATGTTTTCATGAAAAAAAAAAAGCTTTTAAGCATATCACTTTGTAAAATGCCACAAGGTTCATACAAGTCTTTCAAAATCAACGAATGTTTGTTCCATTTTTATTTAGTTGGAGGTCAACCATATCCCATTTTTTGAGCCTTTCCCTCAAACTACGGCCCAAGTATAATTCTTCTTGTTTGTTTCAACTTAAAGTGGGTTTGGCCCAAATGATTGGAAACTTTTTGAAATCCATTTCAAAGATATTTACTTTAAGAATAAGATTTCTGTATTATCCACTTTTGCAAATTCAGTTTCAAAAAGAGTTATATCTTTTCTGAAAAATATTCACTGTTTATGTCCAGTTTATTCTCCAATTTCTGATGTTGGAAAAATTGTTATCCCATCCCAGTTTTGTAAAAGGGAGGAGCTGATCTCTTCTCAAAGTATGTATATATACATACTCTACTAGTTTTCAGTTTCAGTTTTGTAAAGAAAAAATGTAAAGTTATTTCCTTGTTCAAATCTTTGAGAATATAATCATTTATCTTTTGTGGGGCTCTAAGTTTGAAAATAGTAACCGGGTTCCTATCTGTTCTAAACGATGTATGTATCGTTTGCCTAATTCAACTAAGTCATAAACAATAGGGTTTCAATATTTTTTTTCAAGTATTCATTTACAATCATTCACAAATACGTGTAAGAAAATGAAGAGAGGGGAAGGCCGGTGGGGCTACCGAACCCACCAGTTAACCATTTTCACTCATGGTTGGGCCTTCAAACTTCGGCTCAGACTCGATAAAAGGAAAAGGGACTGGACCTCTGGCCCAACAAGCAGAGAATTATGCAACTTCGGACCAAATGGCCGACGTCGTGGAGGTTTCATGGAATAAGAAGAGGGGAAAAAGGGAATTGAGGTTAGAAGACATCTATACTTAGTAATCAGTTCAACTAAATTTAAAGGAAAGGAATTCAAACATGATCACACATATAAACATATATATCAAGTGTAGCATAGTTGTATCTACTGTAGTAATATAAAGAAAATCGGAAAAAAACCAAGAAGATGGGAAAGGAACAGCCTAAATATACTTAAAGAAAAGGGAAACAAAATAAGCCCAATATGAGATGGAGTGCAAATGATAGCCGAGAAAAGCCGAAACCAGTGATTAAGGATCTGATATTAAAGGATCAGCCTGGATCAACACATATCAATCCCATTTTATAAACAATAACATCATATAGCATGGGTATACATGATATACAACCCAATATACACTAGAGTAATATGTGGAGTACATATATCATGTACATCTAGTGTATACTTAATCGCGACAATGTCAACAAGGACAAAAAAAGAAAGACGACAGGCAATATAGGCAAACAGAACACAACACTCATCTTGAAGTAGCCTTAAACATACGTGTATACACATATATACAGAAGATATATACTAGCTTATTCAACATGATTACTACTCAAAAATAAAACCATCATGATGATCATCCAAAGAGACTCAAAGACACAGTGAACAACTCATTTTAACTCAACAAGGAATAAATCATTTAAACAAAGCCTCTCAAAACCCAAAGGAAATAGACACAGATCTTTATCCAGATAGGAGTTCAAGTTCAAGAAAATACATGGTATAGCAAGGGTGAAGGGTGCTATAGGTCCAATTGAGACTACTCAAAAATAAGATAATCGCATAAGAGCAAAACATTTTCCAAAGCTCAAGGAACCATACAAATCCTAGTATAAACAAAATTATGCACAAGTGAATAACAATGCAACAATCATCACTATGGAGCAAAGTCACACAGCAGTTTTCCCAAGTAAGTGAAAAAAACAATGGGCAAGGAATTCTCATTCAACTTAACCTGTGAATTTAAGCTAAAAGTGTGGTCTAGTTGAACCAGGCAAGTCTTTTAGACATTCAAACTAATGTCATCTCTATTTTCAGTTTTAAAACTTATTAAAAATGTGCTAGCAGTCTGACATCCTATATATTAATCACACATTTGTCATTTTCACACTTGAAAAGAACATAGAAGAATCCGGGTTGCTTTAGGAAATATTCAGGACAGGGTACACTACAAAACATTAAATGGGAAAACTGCACAGACACATATACTAGCCTTGCATTTAAACCTCCCGGGTTTCATTTAAGCATGTAAACACACATGGTTTCCCCTTTTATACTTACTAAGACCTTAGAGGATCCCATGAGTTGCAATTCAATAAGAAGGAACCCCAGCAGCCTGGGATAAGTAGTACTAGGCTGAGTGAAACTCAAAACCTTTCCTAAACCCTCTCTAGCCCTAGGTATATCACTCCTTACTTTATTACAAGACAAGTGACAACCTCTTAAGTTCTCTTATACTTAGGTGATCATGAATGGCTTCATTATTTACCATAAATGAACCATACTACTCATGACAAGGCAAACACTTAATCTTTAGACCTTCGTCTGTTAAAGTAGCAACATCCACTCAGGCAAACAAGTCAATGTCATCATGAACCATTTTTAACCAAGACTCTCTATCATAGGCAATCAGTATTTTCATATTGACAAACAGACCAACATTACAATATCCCAATAGATAGTGCTATCATTTTTGTCATCAGAGACAGTGCTTTTAAACAAGGTTTGTATCTTTGAACCTACTTACTTAGTTACAAATCCATTCATATCCTGCTACCATCCAACAATTTCAGAAAGAGGGAAAAGGCATAATATTTATATTCCATGTATTATTATGTACACAATATAAGAAAGAACACTGAAATCTTGGACAGATTGACAACATTACTTCATGTTTGAACTAGTTTATGGGAGAAACATGTTATCCATTCCACATGGTGTTCAATATGAAGTCAACTTTGAAACTTTAAACTCATCTCAGACACACAATATACCATATACATATGGACTAAGCACTGCTTAACTCAGACATGTTGTACAGTTGCAAACATTCAACTACTATGATGGATCAAAATCAATTAGTCAATCTAAAAGTATATCAATATTGCCAACATTTTAAACAGAATAGATCTTGAGCCAACTAGGCATATTTAAACAAAGAATACACATGCTTGAATGAGTTGTTTGCAGTTCAATTGGGACAGATGAGGTATAAACTCCTTCCATAACCTAACTTAAGCCATTTCATATCAGATTTAGTGTTTACCATGCTTTAGAAAGCAGTTATCAATACCTAGCCTTCATACTCAGATACTTTGAGTTGATATTCAGCATGCTAATCACAGACTATGGACCAGAACTGACATAGCATTTTATGAATCAGGGTAGGGTTTGAGATTTCACATATTAAGCTAGTGTGCCTAACAAGTTTGCAGACTAATCATTCTTTAATCTAAACTGTATTAAACCACACAAGATAAACATGACATTTATCAGGCTAATGACCCCTCAAACCAATCCAGCACATACATGATTAGGTTATACAGACACACATAAGTTAAATAATTTATCAGATAGTAGTTGAACCTAATTAAGCATAGAAAAACACTTATCGCCATGCTGATAGTCTAGAACCCATTTGACCGCACACATAATTAAAGTTGAAGCCTGAGCTCAATCTAACATGCTTGCAATCATTTTAAGCCGACACATTATCAATCATGAACCACATCAAAGCCAACGGTTTATTAATGGTTAGGCTAATCATACAATTGAATAGTAAGTGCTAGGCCACAAATATGCTAATGCTTAATCTAGTGCATGCTTAGCTTAACAGCCTTAAACCAGACTAAGTTGGACTAACCAAATAGGTATGCTAACATTTAAACTAGCTAAACCAACCCTAACCAGAAGTAAAACACTCAAAGCAGATAGCACCTACTAGTAATTGGGCAAACCTAACAAATGTACAGTTAAACAGGCTTCAAACCAAGCTACACATGCTAATGAACTAACAAATCTCCTATAAACATATGATCAAACACTGCTTAGACCAAGCAGGTCCTATAGACATGCTTATCAACTGAATCAACACATACAACCCCTAAGCTGAGCCATCTAAACAACTAATACTTATACTAAACTAATTAAAATAAACTAAATCAAACACATATATTAATAAGCACATACTAATCGCACACAAACATATAAGAAACAGAAACACAAAATATTAAAAATAAATAAAAAGAAAGAAATTTACTCTTCTTCGCAGCCTTGGTCGAAAATGAATTCGGAAGCCCTAATTCCTCCACCACCCGATGCTCAGCCACAAAAAGAAAATAAATTTTTAGAAGTTAAACAATTTATAAAATCGATACGTAGTTGATTATTTGTTCATTAACCAAATTTCTTGATTAAACAAAATAAATATTTATCAATTTGACATTAATAATTTTAAACAATTACTTAAGTAATTGTTTTCACTATTTTGAATTAAAATCTTGATAAATATGTTTGAAATTCTCAAAAAATATACCAAATATATAAGATGATATACTATAGTATACCTGATGATAATTTACCAAATGAAATGGCAAAATATCACCGAAATAATTTTGTAAACTCAATTTTAACCTGTAAAATGTATATTTCACTCCGTTTATGACTCAAGAACTCTGAATAATTAAATAAAATTATTGGAGGGCAAAAATTAGGTGTCAACACATGTAATAACAACAGTTAGGCATGTATTCCAAATAGGAGGAAGTAGAAGAATGACTGAATGTAGTGCACTGGCTAATGTTTACTCACGGTACACACACGCTATAGGTCATTCTGACCTAGTTATGGCCCATGGGAGACTCGCGAGGTCCATATACTTTCATTGTACCATCCAGGTCTTTTTCCTATGGACCATGACTACTCACTGTACCATCCGAATCAATACTATCGGAATGTGAGAACATCATTCTTACTCTTTTCCGGCCTAAAGAAACCATCTCGTACCATAAATCCATGACTCATTCTAAATTATTAGTTATGAAAGATCACATTAAGCATAAAGATTCCATGATAACTTTGTAGATATCTCACATCATAAAAATAGAGCCTGAGGACCACATAATATGATGAAGGTGCGATGTAGGCATGCTCAGAGTGATGGATATAACACATATTAATCAATACATGATAGATTTCACACATATGGTAAAACATGTATAGCTATCTATAGCTGGCAACCCAATCCTAGAGTTCACAAGAATATAGCAACGACTCAATAGTAAAATCAACATAAACCCCTTCCTTTTCACGCCCTCAACCCTTTAGTATGTATACAATATATACGCTCTCCAAACGGAGTCTTAAGAATAAATCATAACCTACCTCAATGTTGATGTCACAACCCGACTAGGGGCCATGACGGGTACCCGGGGCTAACCACCGAGCACCGTTCATACCATTACCCATCATACACATCAAGCGTTCATTCATTAATCTTATACTTAAATCATAGGAAAACCATTCTTTTCACTTGAAAACATAATTACCTTTTATATACATAAGCCCTTCAGCTATCAAAACATATATATATATATATATATATATATATATGGGGAAAATCGTGAGACCATACTACCCACACATGTGTATCTACGAGCCTCTACTAGAGTGCTAGACATAGGGACGGGACAGGACCCCGTCGTGCCCAAAATACTTGTATATACATAAAAGAATAAGATAATGGCACCTCCGGAACAATGGAGTGCTCTCAAGTCAGCTAATAGCTCCTACGAGTCTGGATCACCTCCCTGACTACCTGTGGGCATGAACACAGCGTCCAAAGAAAACGGATGTCGCACGAACATTGTAACCGAGTATGTAAGGAATGAATGAAATGAATATAATAGAGAAATCATAAGACATAAGACGAAGATATAACTCCCATAACTTTTAAGGGTGGATACATTTCATACATATATCATATATAATCGTAGTACATGAATCATCATGGCGCATACATCATCGTATCATATATATCATCATCGTTAACCCGCGTCCGGGTAACCATCATATGCCGCCCACTAGTGGTGTCATGCCCGGCCCTCTAGGCTCGGTGTAAACATAGCAGCCCGCCTTAGCGGTGACATGCCCTGCCATTTAGGCACGGTGGAATCGTATGTAGCCCGCCTTCACGGTGACATGCCCGGCTATTTAGGCACGGTGGAATCGTATAGACATATGCCCATCGTAAACTTAACATCATTATACATTTATCGTCAAACATACATTAGAACTTCAAGGCAACTATGGCTATGTCGGGGTGACGTAAGGTCGTGAACCCCCGATTACATTATGGAGTGATCATAATCATTATGTCTCACCTTGAGGGAACTAACATTTTAAGGTAAGTGTACACAAGAAAAGCATCAATGGAACCATATTTAGGATCATTAACCTCATGGACATCGTATGTTACTCTAGGATTCGTTATACTTAAATTCATCGTCATCATTATCATGCTCGAGTCGTATCTCTTTTCTTTATCATATGCGTATGTAGCTCTTTATAGTGATGGACTCATAGTTTCCTTTATTTAGGAAGATCATGGGAAAATAGGAGGATTCATGCCATAGGAGTCATTCCATAGAAGGAAAAGATTCGCCTTACATACCTCTTTCGTTTAGCTATTCTATCGTTTGATTGTTCTCCTTCGATGCTCGCGTTTCTACCTTCAAGAAAGTTCGTATTAACATTAGCTAATCAATTATAAGAACATGCTTACTAAGGCTAGAGAAAATTGGGCAGCATTTCCTTTGTTTATACAACTTTCCTCATATTACATATAAACTCCCAAACATCCATAACAACATTCACAATATCATAAGCAACAATCATCATTCATCTACGTTATCCACATTTCACAATTTCACTTCAATTCCTCCATAATCATGGTCATAGTACACTCTTATGTTTTCTCACATATAATGCTTATCCCATGTCCTAAATGTCATTTTAACATAATTATAATCACAACATATCAATATTCATGACTTATTCCAAACTACCACTCAAAACATCACTATCCCCACATTCATGACCCATTTTCTATATCCTTCCACAATCCAAGTCTTTCAACCTCTCATTACTTTAAATAACATGGAATGATCATAAAACTTACCTTAGATAGTGTAGGAGTAAGCTTTGAGTGGAAATACTTCTCTTGCACCAAAACCCTAGTTCACTTCCATAGGAATTCCTTGGCTTGGATGAACTTTAATGTGTTTCATACTTAACTCTCTTGGTTCGATGAAGTTGATCTTGAATCTCTCTCGAGTTCTTATGGAAGAAGTGTGAACCCTGCGAGAAGCCTTGAGAGAGATGAAGAAGTGGAAAATGAAATTAGTGAAGTGGGAACACATTTATATAATCGAACTTAACTTAGCCCGTGTCAGACTTCCACCTGACACTTATACGGTCCGTATAACGTTGCACGGCCCATATAAGTGGTCGTGGTTCATCACCAGGCAAACATTATCTCTGCTAGGTGTTATACAGACCGTATAATGTTATACGGACCGTATAAGTTTGCCGTATAACCCCATTTCCCCCCGAAATGATCTCCGTCGTTCGTTTGATCTCCAATCCTTATGGAACCTTCGACACTTGTTTAACACCTCGTTAACAATATAAGGGACATTATAACTCTTCTCCGTACGTCATTAAATCATCGCTAACTTATCACTTGTAAATCCTTTCCAGTTCGTAACGTATACCTTGCCTTTCTTAGCAAACTTTCTTCTCTTACTTCGAATGCCTTTGAAATCTCAATTAGGATCATCAAGTGCTATTTCTTACTTATCGAAACATCGTCTACTTCGTGCCCTTCACTACTCTATTCACTGTACATGAACGGAAAAAAAAAATCGAGGTGTAACAGTTGAGCACACTACAAACTCACAACAAAGCCTTCCTCTTTCAGAGCGCCTTTCGAATGATCCCAATTTAATCAAGAACGTGATTTACGTTAGCATACGAGTTCGTAGACACACATATTGGAATATAATAGTCATGTCGAAATCCAAATCAAAAAGTGACCCCGAACTTCAAAGGACCAAATTAGAATTCTCCTTTCAAAACAGTGTGTCCTCAACTCAAAAGGCTTAAATTTAAAAAACCTAGTCAAAAGGACTCCAACTTGACCTTCAATTTGTTATTTTCCCAAAAATCCAACCTAAGGTTAAAAAAAATCCAATTTTCCAACACCCAACCATGAAATCAACTCTAAATAATGTAAGAAATCATCAAACACGAGAAGAATGTCTTCGAAATTGCCTTAATCCGAGCTCCCAAACTTGTGAGAAAAATGACTAAATTTCGAAACAAAGTGAAAAACATAGTAGTTATCACAGCTCGAATCAATTGCTAAATGATCACGAAACTCACTTTGACAAGCCCAACATAATCCTTGCGAGATTCAACCCAAGATAGCCTTTTGAATTGCCAAATTTGGTCTTAAGATGAGAGAGATATGATGAATTGAAGTTGTAAAAGAAGTCTGAAATTTATGAACGCAAATAGGGACACAACCGGTATTTTTAAATTTGTTGCACCAGAAAATTGCAATCAAAACTTCAAAGCCTCCGATCAACCACCCGAAACTCGTTCGGAACCTCCCGGACACAAACCAAACATATTACTTGAGTATAAACGACGCTACAAACTTGCTCGAATCGTCAAAACATCTACACGGAACGTTAAGACACATTTATCCACAAAAACTCCGTAACTTTATCAATAGCACATAAATCTCGGTAGAGTACCGAAATCTCACCCGAACCTCTTGGGATTTTTTCCGACCATCGAACTAAGTCAAAAATCACGTTCCAGACCTAACGGAACCATCAGAATGTCATTCTGGAGGTATTTATCCAAAAGTCAATTATTGGTCAACCCCTTTAAACCTTAAACTTAAGAAACTTAAAACTTCTGTTTTCTCCCCCGGTACTCATCTGATTATCTCAGAAATCGTGTCACCCGTCCCCGTAAGTCATAAACATCAATAAGAAACTATGGGAAGGGTCATTTGGGGGGGAAATGGAAAAAGTTCAAAACTACCAAGTGGGCCTTTATACTTGAGACATTTTCAACAAAACTTCAACTTCAACTTGAATTTTGATTTAAATCCTAAATTTACAAAAAAAGGTAGAATTTTAATTACAAATTTGTGATTTTTATTTTTTTAAAATTTAAAACTAGATCCATAACTTTAAATAGACTCATATTTATTGGATTACCAAGGCCTACTTTACTTCCTACTTTACCATTCCATATTTGTTAAAACGTAATTCTTCCATAAAATCATTGTTCCCTGTCCAAACCGTAAAATCAACTCCTCTTCATAACGCCCACACCTGCTCGACCCATATTTGGGAAAGTTTTAATAATTTTTTCAAATTGTGGGCTCTTCTTATTTATGATAAAAAGTATACTTTTAGAATCTCAATTGCATGTCCAAACACAATTTCAACTTCAAATCAATCTCTACCCGAATTAATTATTTCAAGTTCATGTCCAAACGCCTACTAATAGTGGTTTACAACTACCGCAAAAGCAAATGTAAAATATCACACTTTTAAAAATTAATGGCGGTTCCAATTTGGCAAAAGTTGTCTTTTGAACACCCGTGTACATAAGGCCAAGCCAGTGAAACACACTTGCTTCTAATATGTTACTAGTAAGGGATAGCCCGTGCCGCGCACTGGCCCAATAACACTGCTAAATATTTGGAGTATAATTTTTCTGTTGTAAAAGAATATCCCAAATTATTTTTTAGTCATAAGTATTAACTGAAAATAAAGTTTAGAAGGAGTTCAGATTACGTCGATTAGCATGAGTTTTTAAGCTTTTAGGAATCCTAAAAATGAAATTTTAAATTTTCACTTCAGTTCATACATCAGTATTTAAATATATGATGATAATTATCATTTTCAATCAATTTTTAAGCATAAAAAAACAGAAATCACAATCACAAATTAAATGATTACTATGTTTTTTAAGTATTTTAGAGTATATAAAAATAGGCTAAGCAGGGTGGAAACATGGATTCATTTTAGTTTTAGTTGTAATCATGTGTTTGGAAACTTGATGACCGGATAAATTATTGAAATCTACAAATATACACTAAATTAAACAATGTGTTTTAATATCAGAACCACTTGGCTCCAATTAGCAAAACAAAGGGGGCAAATTAATACATGTGCACAGAAAATCTTGACCGGGCCCACATATTTTCAAAAGAAGTTGTCTTGTACTTCTTGGGAACAGGGAAAGGCAATCAAGTGCTACTCCTTCGGTTCACTTTACTTATCCACTGTGGATTCTACACTGCACACCTCTTAAGAAATGATAAATAAAGTGTGTAATTTATCATGATATGCATATTAATTGATACATACATTTAATAGATTTGAAAAATAATTTAAAATAAATAATTAATACTATGGTAAAATTGGAAAAAGGAAATTATCTTTTAATTTCTTAATATGCTAAAAGTAACAAGTAAAAGTAAAAATTTATTTTTAGAATAATAGATAAGTAAAAGTGAACGGAGGGAGTACAATGTTTTTGTCCAGGATGGGAAAGGTATATGCATGAAACCTTCACTACAACAACAATAAAACACAAATATTTTAGAATACCAAAAATATCCTTATAGTGAAACAGACATATTGACGGAGAGGAGCTAGCTAACTCCCTTTTATAATATAAGAGAAAATGGACACGTTTAATATTTTTATAAAATTGAAAAATATAACTAAAATTAGAATAAATATAATTTGAAAAATACAAACCAACTTCCCACCCCAAGATCGTCCCCTCCAATATTTCTCCATGCACAAACCGGCCATCCCTTTCCCTTTTTAGCTTTCATCATTAGCATTTCCATGGATTCTATTTATTCCTACATGCCCATTATGTTTCTTTTAGACATGAAGATTAATTTTGAAGGGTGTGACAGCGACCGAATATCAGTATAAATTAGAAGTCCACTAGATTTATTTCTTTTTATATAGTAGTATTTGATTGAGTATAAAGTTGAAGAAAAATATATTTTTTTGATGCATAAGTTAGTGAATTTTAATTTAACAAAATTAAGTGAAATTTAATTTAACAAAATTATCTTTAATATTTAGACCATGAGAGAAAGTTACAATTTTTTTTATTTTTTACCAAAGTTCCAAACAGATGATTGTAACTAAAACATACCGAATCCCCTTGATTCCTTTTTTCGGAAATTCCTGGAGAAAAAAACACAAAAAAAATGATACTGCTTCCGTCCCAATTTCTGTGATATAGTTTGACTAGGCATGAAGTTTAAGAAATAAGGAAGATTTTTAAAACTTGTGATCTAAAATAAGTCATAGATATTTGTGTGGATATAAATCATTTCATTACGGATAGAAGGGGAAGTTTAAGTTAAATTAGTTTTATATCATCTTTTTGGGATAGACTATAAAAAGAAAAGTGTATCATATGAATTGGGACAAAGAAAGTATGTAATATGCATCTATAGGTAAACAATAAGGAGGAGAGGTGGGTTGGGCTGAGGGTCGAGGTGAGGGGAGTCCAGCGCCTAAATGGCACGTTTTTGGACCAAAATTTCCAAAAGGGGTTTAGGGTTACATGATAAACCAAAACGGGTTTATCGTGTAGCCCTACACGATTTACCCAAAATTCTAACGGCTCCCGTCTGTTTCCATCTTCAACGAAATTTAAAAAAGAAAAATTATAAGTACACGATTTGCCAAAATCGATTTTTGTAAATCGTGTAGGTACACGATTTGCCTTATTAAATTTCTTTTTCTTTTTTTTTAATTTCTGTCCTTTTAATCGTGCCTATAGGCAAATCATGTGGCTAATAGGTTTGCAAATGTAGGTCAATATCTCAAAATATTTTCTGATTCTAAGATCCTAATATCAACAGGTTTTGTAGATTGTTTCCATTAGGATTTCTGTTTGCAGCATAAATTCTTTTCACTATAGTTATTTATCATTATTATTGTTGTTGATATACAGAGGACCTGAAGGAAGTGGTGTGGAACTAACTGTACTTCGTGGATCCGAGACAAGGCAGCTACCATTGATGTGTGTTCATCTTGTTGAACTCTTCTAAAGTTTTCTACGATCTTTATACTTTTTTCTAGTTTTAAACATGACTTGTTATATGTATTAAAGAAAAAGCTGTTAATGCATCTATTATTTAAGTTCTGTCTACTTTGCATTGTTCTGAATAAGCTTCTGCACATGCCTTCTTAGTTCTTCCTTAGCTTTTCTTCAAGTGAAGATATACATATGCGTGCAAACAATTTTTGTATGATTACTCTTAGCAAATACTAATAATCTGCTGGCTTTTCCCAGACAGGAGAAAGTTTAAAGGTACTGACAATTCGTTGTTCTTGCCCCTTATGATTTTCCTAACATGTAAAATCAAGAATCTGCAAGCTACCCACTGGAGGATATGATGCTCCTCAGATCGGATACATCAAATTATCATCATTCAACCAAAACGTATATCATACACGATTAAGAGGACTGAAATTAACAAAAAGAAAAAAAAATTATTAAGGCAAATCGTGTAGGGGTACACGATTTGCCCAATAATTTTATTTTATTTTTAATTTCGTTGAAGACGAAAACAGACGGGAGCTTTAGAATTTGGGTAAATCGTGTAGGGCTACACGATAAACCCGTTTTGGTTTATCGTGCAACGCTACACCTCTTTTGAAATTTTTAATTCAAAAACGTACCATTTAGGTGCCGGACTCGAGAGAAGAGAGGTTCTTTAAAAATGACAGTGAATAGAAGAGAAAGAACTAGTAGGAAAAATTGGGATTATCAAAGAAATTATTCAATAAACAAGTATATTTTCTATTTTTCTTCTACAAAAGTTTATTTTGTTGGATTTGTAAATGGAATAGAAGCACACTCTCTCACATGGAAGTAGAAAACACACCATTTGCCATGTCAAACTAAAGTGTTCACTAGATACATTTATGTCAAGTTCAAGTATTTATCTGGTCATTGACGAAATTTGAGTTTTTATCTTACAAAACATATCAAGTTTAAGGGGATACCTAGATATTTAGCCTATAATCGTTGATGTCAACAATTTAATAGAAAATCACAAAAAAATTTATGATGGGTTAGGCACAATTTTTGCTTGGCATGTGAGGGTAATTTTTTATTGGAAAAAAGTGTATGGGTCGCACTTCTATGACCCTCTCTCATCATTAGTGTTATTTCTCTCTCCAACCTCAGCTTTCACTCAGCACTCCTCTTCTCTATTTATTTCACTCTCATTTGTCGTCTGATTGGCTAAATCAATTTTCTAGTCATATTTTTTTTTTACCTAATTCTTTTTGTATTCATGCATATATTTATATTCTTCGTTTGATGCTTGGTATGTGTAAATATTTCTGAGATTCGGGTTTTATTTATTAAATCAAATCAATTGTGTCGGTTTTTTTATATCTATAAATAAAATAAAATCTATAAAATCGAGTTTTTATTGGTCTTTTCAATTTTTTTTTTGAATTTTTTATTTTTTTTTCTTGGTTCGATGTGAAACATTTTATAACAAAATTAATTTGCTTTTTGTGAAATATGATGCAAATGTCATACTATTTCATACAATCATATCTACTCCAGTTCATGTTAATCAATTACACACAAAATTAATATTACAACGCCATAAAAAACTTGATTAAAAATGAATAAATTGTTGTCAAGGACAACAAAAACATCAGAGTTGTATGATATATATATATATAGAAAAAAACATCAGTATTTACAAATATATATATATATATATATATTAAGAAATTGAATCTATATAATGTTGGGACAAAGCTAAGAAAAAGTTTGGCTTAATTTGGCCTTTTTTAGTTAAAATCGAGTCAAATCAGTTACGATCAATTTTTTTCCTCTAAAACATTAATTTTTTTTTTTAATTAACTTAATTTATCAATTTGGTTCTGTTATCTATTTCCTTTATATATCCCTCCTTAGTATAATGGTATTTTTGTGCATTGTGTTAGCAAAATAACAGGGAAATTACTTTAATGGATGTTTATTATTGCTCAGATGTAACTTAAAAGTTAAAACTCAACATGCTTATTTTTATCATTAT
This sequence comes from Lycium ferocissimum, assembly GCF_029784015.1. Taxonomy (NCBI): domain Eukaryota; kingdom Viridiplantae; phylum Streptophyta; class Magnoliopsida; order Solanales; family Solanaceae; genus Lycium; species Lycium ferocissimum. The sequence goes on from NC_081347.1 coordinate 15,404,781, forward strand.
CTTCTTCTTGTGAATGACTTAATTAATTAATTACGAAAACACTAATTTCAGGACATTAACTAGTCTTTTCACTGTGTCTTCTTGTGCTATTTAAATTAATACAATTAAATTAAATAGCTTGGGTAAACAAACTGAAAAATAAACATTATTTTTGTCAAACTTAGTCAAAGAGAGATTAGTAAGTGGGGTTGGGTTACGTTATGGCGGGAGGGGTATTACGGAGGGGTAATTGAAAAACGGTGGTGGGTGAAGAGAGAGGAAAAGGTTAAAATGGAGTGGGACCATAATGTATACTTGTCAATCACAAGTAAGACATGGCATACATCACACAGCATAAGACTTTTCGAAAATCACCTACAAGGCAGATCAAAAATTTGAACTTCATATTTGATTTACTGGATTCCATACAAATTATTTGTACTTATTTAGTAAATTTTACCCCACATAATCCGAGCCAAAATTAGTGGGTTCATAACTCTACACACTGCCTAAAAACCTTTTTTGGCAGTTGGATAAAGGATGTTCCACACACGAATGTCATGAACCAATGATTCTGGAGATGGTTACTTATCATAAAGGATTTACCAAGAATCGAATATAGCTTAAAACAGCAGATATAATTGTATTGCCTACCGAATATATATTGGGCACATTTGACAATTTACATCTCAAGTATATGACATAACTAACTAATACCAAGCAATAACAAACTCGAAAAATAATGTAAGCAAAAAGAAAGCTACCCTTGACTCAATTGACTGCAAACCCTGCTACTAATCTACTTCAAAAAAAAAAAATTAAAAAAAATGACGAAAATAAACCATAAGATCACAAAATCTTACGAAACAACATAGGTTATTTAATCGATGCTATTCATATTGTACGACAACAGCTTCCTCAGCCACAATCCAGCCATCGTCGCTAGAGTTATCCTTTGAACAGTTCTGAAAATGAAACAAATGATGAGGTTAAAAGGTTTGGAAAAGAGTGGATTTTCAAGAACAAGAAACAAAGCCTGAGAAAGCAACAAGAACTAGGAAAATAGATTACAAGTAAAATTTAGTCAAATATCAGCTTTCAGTTTCACAAAGAAAATAAACAAGAGGAAAGTGATTAATTCAAACAGCAGAAACCAATCACAACGAAGACACATTCAAGAAGTGAAAAACTGAAGTAAAAAGTCATAAGCTATTACAATTTTCCTTCAATTCAACGTCTTACTTTCTAACCTTCCAATTCTATTGCTTTAGGTTTTTTCTTCCTTCTTTTTTTTTTTTTTTTTTTTTTTTTTGGCTCTTCTGATGTAATATGCAACAGGCAACAACGAAGACTCGCTACATAAGTCTCCCTTCCATCAAAAGCAGATCTAGAATTTGAACTTTATAGGTTTAAGCTCGCGATTTTAACCCATCTCATTTGATTTACTGGGTTCAAAATCTGTTTTTATACTAATTTAGTGGAGTTTTTAATTCATATACAGGGTTTCAGCTATGCACTATCCACCTCCGCCTTTCATGATACATCAGCTAAGAATCCACATGAATAACTAGTTCATTTTTATTTGCACTCCCACATAGTAATGATTGATTTTTTTTCCAGAACTAAAGAGGGAATTATAGAGAGAAAAAAATGACGGCTTTGGCTTAGGAAAGTACACCTAATCCAACGTATCTTTCCATCCCCACCATCCATATATCCAGTTAAAGGCTGACCTGTGAACAAGTATAGACTATTAAAGTCATCCAATTCCAGTTATCCAAAGCATGTTTTTCTTTCTCGCTGACTGCTTCCTGCAGAAAATATAGCAATGGGGGCATCAGCTGCATTTCATAGTGACGTGCTGCACCACAGAGCCTGCACGTCCCTGGATCGCCAGCATCTCCAGAAGCCAGAAGCGGCTTTCCCCCATATGAGTATCTACATGTAAAAGAACATAAAAAATTCTTTAGTAAGGAGAGAGTCTGTTAATGATTAACTAACGTAAGGAGGTCAAAAATAAAAGAAACCCTGCACATATAGAAACGAAGAGGATCCATTAAAAACTATATGATACTCTTTGTATTTACTTTATTTTGTTTTATTTAGGTTCTCTTTGGATAATGTACGAGAGTCTCCATAGAATGACAGTTAGTGTTAGCAGTCGACTAAGAAAGCAATAAAGTAAACAAAAAATAAAAGGAACCTTGAGCCCAGTGGGTGAAAACTGAATATACAACCTAAGATGTGGTTTCCAGTGTATAATCCTAATTAATCTCACAGTATGTCTGGCCACTATCAACATTAAGATGTGTTTTCATGATGACAGACCAATTAATGATCAGACTAACTATATAAGTACTTGATGGCAGAACTCATTTGATGGAAGCAAGGTCAAGACTATCGAATGCCAGATGGTTTATAGTTCAAGCCCAAAACCAAGTAAACTAAATGGGAGGAAGGATAACAGCGACAAGACCTCTTTTATACCCTTAGTTCCTAAAAAAGAAAGGTCCTATGGAACTCAAGGACTATAGGCTAATCAGCTTGACTGGTAGTCAGTAGTCAGTACAAGATAGTCGCCAAACTACTTGCTGAAAGACTCAAAGACGATGTTGGTGGTCTAGTCTCAGGGCATCAGAATGCCTTTATAAAAGGCAGAAAATTGTTGATGCAGCCCTCATTGCTAATGAGATATTAAATTGGCAATTGAAGAGTGGAAATCCTGGTATTCTATGTAAACTGGATGTCTAAAAGGCCTTTGATAAGGGGAATTGGGCATATGTTCTCTGTGCTTAGGAAGATGGGATTTTGTGTTAGGTGGATAAATTGGATAATTCTACATTACAACAGTTAAATTCCCAGTGCTTGTCAACAAAGGGCCAGTGTGCTTCTTCTCCCCTCAAAAGGGCTTATACAAGGAGGCCCTCTCTCTCCTTTCCTTCCACAATAAATACATATGATGAAATGGTTATGGAGATACAGTCAAGAGGAGAATCCACTATGGAAAGAGGTGGTCAGGGCCAAGCATAGCTCCCAGAATCATTGGTATACTAAGATGTCCAGGAGTCCATATGATGTTGGTACATGGGCGAGCATAAGAAACTTTTGGAGTGAATTTTTCCCCAACTCTTACTTCAAATTGGGCAATAGCATTCACATAAAATTCTGGAAAGGTAAACGGTTAGAAGGATCCATCCTCATGTTGGCTTTGCCTAACCTCTATCAGATAGCTCAAAATCAACTATCTCCCAGAACTAGCAAGACAACGGTTGGCACATGCTTTTTAGGAGGGGCATGCAAGATTGGGAATTCCCAGAAGCTTCTGGCCAAATTGGATAGCTTCTCTGTCAAGGAAAATGTAGTTGATAGTATAAGATGGGGAATTCCAAGGATGGCCTTTATACTGTGAAAGCAGGCTACACTCACCTTTGCTCCTCTAACAAAATTATTGACAGATGACCTTGGAAAATGGACATATATATGGAAAACTAAATTCCTTACAAAGGTTTCCTGTTTCAGTCGGATAGCCCTAAATGAAGCTTACCTAACCCAGGATAATCTCGGCAGAAGAGGCTTTCAGCTTGCCAACAGATGTTATATGTGTTTGCAGCTTTCAGAATCCAATAGACACCTATTTCTTTACTGCCCTATTGCAACAGATGTTTGGTGTATGTTTTTTGCTATCTTTGGTCTAAGTTGGGTCATGCCTCAGAACATCAAGGATGCCTATGAAAGCTGATCTTTTTGGCAAGTTGATAAATCAATTAGTAAAGTCCGGCAAATAATCCCTTCCTGCATTTTATGGTGTGTTTGGACAGAGAGGAATTGTAGAGGTTTAGATGGGATATCAACTCCTACATTTACACCTAAGGCTAGACGTTTTTCTGGTTATATAGCTGGCAAAACTTAGCTCCTAGTCTTCCCTATCAATTTTTTGGAATTTGTCAGCTCTTTAGCTTTGGCCTAGTCTTTGTTAGTTTGAAGAGCTAGCTTTGTCTTTTGTTCTCACTCTTTTGCATTACTTGCATCTTGTTGATGCCATTAATGAAATCATCTATCTTCATCAACAACAGCGACAAGACATATCTCAAGCTGAGTCGAGAATTTGAGAAGCCCATCAGGACAAGCTCAGCCAAGCTGAAGTTAGAAAGAAACCCAGAAGATTGACAAGGAAAACTTACAGGATCAGTTGAACGAAGGGCGAAGGCCCAAGCCCAGAATAAACAAGAATCATTGAGGGCCTATCGGAAGAAGCAATGAAGACTGTCCAGTAAAGGAATATAAGGTTACTTAGACTAGAGTTTCAAGAAAGGAGCTGAAACTCCCTTAAATCACCTTTTTTAGAAGGAAACCCCCTTGAAGGCTTGAATCACTCATAAAAGACTTCAATGTGTTTCATTGGAAACCAACCAGTCAACACACTCTCACTAATGAACAGGAGCCAATGCATTCAAAGAGTTGGGAACTAAAGGAAGATCGCAACGGGTACTTCTAAGAAGCATCTATAAATTCAGATATGCCACCAAGGATCCTGACGCAACTTACGACTCAAGAACTAATACTCCAAGCAAAACCATAAGGGTGCAATCGACTGAATTCTGTGGAGCAATAATGTCGCCTTGTGACTCGAGGGGGCGGGATGTGGGTTCCACACCGGTGGGCGGACCAGTATAAAAATCACTTGTCCATCTGCTTTTTTATTTTACTTAGTTTCATTTGCTTTACTTTGATAACTTACTTAATCTAATATAATTTTTAAGAAATACCTGCAGGTTCAAGTTGGCCGAACTCTTAGCCGACTCATTTTTAATTACTGCAAAATTCAACCCCACGCCCCTCCTTGTGTTTCCAGCAACAACTTCCGGAACAATGCTTAATTAATAGAGGAAACTGTTGGCAGGATAAACTACAGTGGACAATACAAGTCAATATCGTGGTTGCCCACACTGACATTTTCAGTACTGTAGACACAGCAGGAAAGAACATGAAAGCAATTCAACACGCAATTTAAGCTGTACAAATAGCAATACACTACAGTTGGAGATGAATAAGGTAATCAAAGAGAGCTTGTACAGCAGCAGAAAAGGCTGAAAGATATATAAAACTTAGAGTTTGCTTCTCAAAGTCATCTATTCCACCAACTGGAATATTAAGTTCCAGGAGGCGATACTTAAAAGTAAATTCAGTAGTATATTTTATGTGTGGTAAACAACGGCTAGCTTTCTAAAGTTTTACCTGAAACATTGTTCTGGATATGCGTCTACTCGCTTTTTGAACTTAAGGTAAACCCTGTCAGCATTCAATGCCTTGTCGTATTCATAATCTTCCACCTCCCATGTTTCTTCTCGAGTCTCAGGATCATTTTCATGGTCCTTGATTGGTGATGAGATGTGTTTTGAACAGACAGAAGTATCCTTCTTAGAAAATTTCTCTTCCTCAGCATATATATAGAAGCAAGGAATCACTGTGACCAAAGAAAAAGTGTTTCTTTCAGAGAACACGGAAAGCTAAAATAATCATTCAAAGACTACCCCAGGTGATAATTGCATATTAAAGACTTGCTAAAAGCCTATGAAGACCTAATTTTTCGTCAGTTGTCAACTTCTCATAACTCAATGACTTCTTTTAGAGAAAATGAAAAAATTAGTCCCTTATGTTTGGGGTTGGTTTCAAAGTAGTCCTTTAAATATGCTTCTGAGCAGTTTTAGTCCTTTATGTTCACGAAGACTGAGCACTTTTTACACTGCAAATGGACAGAACAACTATGGAAGATGTTCATCAGCCTGAGGAAGATCAAGTGGGTGAAACCTGGGAACATTAAAGGAGTTCTAAACAGTTGGAATAGGGATGGAAATGCAACAAAGGAGGAGGAGAGATGGAGGATTGTCCCATCATGCATATGGTGGACTGTATGGAAGGAAAGGAATCAGAGGTGTTTTGAGAGCAAACAATGTGGTCTACAGAAGTTCAAGATGAATTGTCTAAGTCTTTTTTACTTTTGGTGTAAACAGGTAGTTTTAGTACAAACAGAAGATATTTTTGATGTTTTGGATTACTGTAAGAGGAAGATCATGTAAGGAACAAGCTGTAAGATGTAACTTTTTGAAGGGGGACTACACATTTGGATGTAGTATACCTGTGGATATATAGATTAACTGTTACCATTTTCTTAAAAAAAAGACTGAGCACTTTTGGTCTATGTACAAATAAGATTTTCTTTAAGGTACGAATTGGGGAAATGAATCCGGACACGTGCGTCCTGATGGTTTTCTTTCTTTTAAACGACTCACATGCTTTCACAGCCAATTTCGTCAATCTCAATTTCAGTAAACATAAAGGACTAAAACTGCTCAGGTATATATTTAAACGATCAGCTTTAAACCAATCTCCAAATATAAGGGATTTTTTTTTTCATTTTCTCACTTTTTTTACAATAAGTAAACACATGCATTGACCCTTTGACTGATCTACATATCGCTCAACTATCAAGAATCAGCACCAAATACCTCCCACAAACGGAAGGCAACCAACAGATCACATATTCGTTTTACCAATCACACATGCCATTTTTGTATCTATAAATAGCATTTATCAATTTAATGTTCTCTCTCATAGCACTAAATTTATAAGGAAAAAAAAAATTGATCGTGCCAGTAAACAGTTCGCTCTCATCTTATATCATGCAAAGTTAAATGGGAACAATTTACATATATCGCCCAAACAAAACCATCTAAAAGGGGCTCTAGCGAAAGTTTCTGTCAAGTGCAAGTAATGACAAGGAAAACAGAACAGAAATTACCTGGTAATCTCTTATCAACTACTCTGGCTGCACAGACAGGGGATGAAGTTTTGGGAGTTAATTCACGACCATGGTTTTGTTTCTTGGAGTGAGAAGCCATGCTTGCAGCTTCGGAAAGTGCTCTACCCAACTCAGCAAGGTCTATGTTATCATCATCATCATCGTCATCGTCATCATCATCCTCTTCCAAAGAGTCCAATGACCATATATCCTTCTTCCATTCTTTCTTTGAATCTGATGCAGGTGAGGCAACAGCCTTATAAGATTGACTCTTTAAACCTTCAGTATTTACAGCCTTTTGGATTCTAATAGCTCTCCAGCTGTCCTAAAAATATAATAGATAGACCATAGAAGTTATCCAAATGATTACAATGTTTCCAAGCAATTACAAAAAGACAATAAGTTTGAATATTAAGAAAAGACCTTACAGTAGTTCTGCTACATTCTGGCATCAAACAGCCAAAAACATAGATTACACGCTCTTCGATGTTCAAACTTTTCTTTGAAATTGGGGCATAAACCTAGGGAAACAAATGTAAGGAGAAAAATATAGCAAAACATCTAGAGCTCTAAAAATCCAAGTAATCGAGTAATTCAAAGTTAGCAAAATGGTTTTGAGTACAAACCTGTGCAAGAAGGCACAAATCGCTCTTACAAGCACTGCATTTTAAAAGATCAACACTTGTTGAAGGACGAGGAATAGGCCAATCCTGTGCAAGAAATATGAATAGCATTATAATACCAAAAAGAATCTTAGAAAAAAGAACTATACGTATCCACGAGGATTCTCTTACAGGAAGTCCACCAATTTTTGTTGTATAGTGGTCGGCAGCTTCATGCATATGACCTGCCCACGCTGCTGGCATGCCTAGAAACACTCCCCCCATCTTATTTTCTAATCCAAACAAAACAAAATTAGTGACAAATGCAGTTCAAATGAGACCCCAGTCTAAGCAATTCTTAGCACATGCATCATAATACACCAAACCACGAGCATATGAACAAAGTTCAGGTCTTAAATAGCTGCAATCTTGCAGAATGAAAGGGAATTAAAACCAGAGACAAACTATAATATGAAAATTTTAGTTAAAACTATAGAGGGTAATGAAGAATCATTATTCAATTGCATTGGCGGATTTATTCGAGCCGGGGGTCTACCAAAAACAGCCTCTCTACCCCACAAAGGTAGGGTTAAGGTCTGCATACATCCTACCCTCCCCAACCCAGACCCCACTTGTGGGACTATACTGGATATATGTTGTTGTTATTGTATTGACAGATTTATATACCTTTAAGCTCAAACAAACTAGTTGCCAAACCTTACCATAAAACTTCTAGAATGAATCCTTTTTATAGAGCTAGTAAAATAAAAATTGTTATAGCCATAGCTATGTCACAATCTCTCACCCTTCCCACACCAAAAAAAAGGTTCACAAGACAATATGAACCCCTGTACCTCAACTTTAAATTTTTCAAGTAGTACAACAGTACAACCAGAGTAAAACAAATTCCAACATACTCAAAACATCTTTTTATCCCTTTTATATGAGAAATCAATATAGATATGCTACCAATTCATGGGTTGTTTTCCTTTTCCTCATGTTTGCATCAAATAACAAAAAAGGAAGCAGCAAAGACAAACATTCGAATACAAAAAATAGAAAACAAACCAGATACATATGATTTTCAGTAACACAATAGCTAAATAGCAATTACCCACATAAAAACAAGTTCTTGAATGGTAGAAAGTTTCACTTTCTGAACACCTCAACTAAACAACCCTATGCTAATTCTTTAATAAGTTAAAGAAATTCAACTAGTACAACAATACAGCCACAGTAAAACAAACTCCAATATACTCAAAACATCTTTTTGTTCCTTTTATATGAGAAATCATTACATATATGCTACCAATTCATGGGTTGTGTTCTTTTTTCCTCATGTTTGCATCAAAGTAACAAAAAGGGAATCAGCAAAGACAAACATTTGAACACAAAAATAGGAAACAAACCAGATATATATGCTTTTGAGTAACACAAAATAGTGGAATCAGAAAAAATACACATAAAAGTCAGTTCTTGATTGGTGGAATTAAATTTTAACTTACTGAACAATTAAAGAACCTCAAACTCAACGACCCTTCTGATAATTCTTTAAGAAGATTGCTTTTCTTGCTTAAAAACAGGAAGTTAGTGTAGAGGCAAGATTTTGAGGCAGAGACACGGTTTGTAATTTTAGATTTTCAAAGAAAGAAATATTTACGCCTTCAAAGGCCCCTTGCAACTATATGAATGTCATATTGGCCCCTAAAATTTTGCATGGGCGTTGTATGATCGAATTATATGCGGTAAAGGGTCAAATATACCCCTGTACTACAGAAAAGGGCCAAATACCCTTCGTTGGAAATGATGGTGGAGGGGAAGAAAATTTTAGTGATGAAAGAATAAATAGAGTTTAGGTAACATGGGGAGTCCAAAACCAAAATGCCCCCAAAAAAATCACTTTGAACCAAAATACCCCAACAAAAAAAATGTTACAAAACTACCTTTTTACGCAAGATATTTTCTTGCGTTATAGAAGTAGTTAAAAAAAAAAAAAAACTATAACGCGGTAAAAAATGCTTTAAGTTATAGAAACAAACCAAAAAAAAAATTGGCCAACTTTATTTTTTGCAACACTTAGTATTTTTTCCATACTTTAACCAACGATTAGTCGTGTGTCGACTAAAACGTCAATATTTTATATAGAACCGATATTTTTTCTCGCGTACAATAATGTAGGCTCAATACATCAAGAATACGTAAATGTTCGGATCGTCATTTTAGGGGTTGAAAAGGTGCCCGAAGTAAGTTTTGTTTGTAAACTTTAGGTTTAAGTGTTCTATATACATAGATGTCCATTTTTGTTTGAAGACTTGTTGTCATTAGCTTAAAGTTTTTTATTTTTAGGGTTTAGATTTAAGTGTGTTATTTTTTAAAGCGTAATTTTATTTCGAATATACGCGATTTTTGCACTCGGATGTCCGATTTACGCGATTATTTTTTTTTACAACATATTCGAAAGAAAGTTACGCATTAAAAAATAACACACTTAAGGAACTTAGTGTTTTTTTCCATAAAAAGATCGCAATATCTTATTTTAATAAATCTTTTCTTTGCAGCGCTTAGTGTTTTTTTCATACTTTGACCAACGATTAGTGGTGTGTCAAGACTCCGAAACGTCAATATTTTATATAGAGCCTGATATTTTTTTCTGCGTACTATAATGTAGGCTCAATACATCAAGGATACGTAAACGTTCGGATCGTCGTTTTAGGGGTTGAAAAGGTACCCGAAGTAAGTTTTGTTTAAGGTTTAAGTGTTTTATTTTTTAAGATTTTGATTTAAGCGTGTTATTTTTTAATCAAGACATAACTTTATTTTGAAATCTAATTCTAAAAAATATAATGTGAAAAACTAGTTGTAAAGTGGTCAAACTTTAGATGGTCATAACTTTGCACTCGGATGTCCGTTTTACGCGTTTTTTTTTTTTTTTGAACTTGTGTAAATTTCGAGATCTATGCGGACAAACTGCCGCAAGGCGATTTAGCCGAGCCGATTTTTAAAAAAACACCTTTTATCCCGTTCAATTTTAATTTTCTCCCAAATTGGCCTGAAATTTTCAGTTTTATTTACTTATAAGATGATGATACGCAATAGATTTCAACGTAAAAATCCCTAGGTAATGTAGCTGTGAATGTCAATTTCACTTCATGGTTTCAATTTTTGAAAATAAAGTTGACTAATTTTCTCGACATATAAAGTTGACTAAAATAACCTTACAGTCAAACACTAAGTTTTTTCAAACAAAACTTACTTAGGGCAGCTTTTCAACCCCTAAAATGACGATCCGAACGTATACGTATCCTTGATGTATTGAGCCTACATTATTGTACGCAAAAAAAAAATATCAGGTTCTATATAAAATATTGACATTTCGGAGTCTTGACACACGACTAATCGTTGGTCAAAGTATGAAAAAACACACTAAGTGTTGCAAAAAAAAAAAAAAAATTGCCAAATTTTTTTTTTTTCTGTTTTTTAGTGCTCGCTATTTTACTTTACATTGTACAAACAAAAAAAAACATTCTTTTACCGCGCTAAAGCAAGAAAAAGCTTTTTGGCAAATTCGCTTTATTTTCAATAAATCTAAACCCTAAAAATAAAAAACCTTAAGCTACTGACAACAAGTCTTCAAATAAAAATGGACGTTTATGTATATAGAACACTTAAACCTAAAGTTTACAAATAAAACTTACTTCGGGCACCTTTTCAACCCCTAAAATGACGATCCGAACGTTTACGTATCCTTGATGTATTGAGCCTACATTATTGTACGAAAAAAAAATCAGGTTCTATATAAAATATTGACGTTTCGGAGTCTTGACACACAACTAATCATTGGTCAAAGTATGAAAAAAATACTAAGTGTTGCAAAAAAATAAAGTTGGCCAATTTTATTTTTTTTTTGTATCTTTTTTCTATAACGCAAAGATTTTACTCGCGTTATAGAAAAAAATTTAATTGTTCTATATAACGCAAGAAAATCTTTGTGCTAAAGCAATTAACGGCTCCGTCTCCGTGAACTACTTTAGCGCAGTAAATTACTGCGCTAAAGGTAGTTTTGTAACATTTTTTTTTATTGGGGTATTTTGGTTCAAAGTGATTTTTTTGGGGTATTTTGGTTCCGGACTCTAAAATGGGTTAGGGTTGTTGAGGTGGTATGACACGTGGCATCCACATCATTAAATGTGAGTGCCACGTAGGATTAGATGTCTACCTTGGTCAACTTTAGCGGTATAGGGGTATATTTGTGCCCAAAATATAACGGTAGGGGTATATTTGAACCCAAAATATAATTAGTCTTTTCCGATAGAACAGGGGTATATTTGGCCCTTTTCTGAACTATATGAGTCCTTTTGTTGGTATAGCCTCTAAAAATTTGAAGAATAAACGACTTTTAAATCCTTTAATTATTACTTTCTCTGGTCCATTTTACTTGTCATCCTTATTAAAAATAAATAGTTTAAAATAGTTGTCATTTTAAAAAGTTAAAGTACAATTAATTATTTATTTCCACTTTTACCCTTACACATAAATATGGAGAGATATTAATTTGGTGAAAAAGAGAGTAGTATTAAATTAAGAGGAGTAATAAATAAGTTAATTAAGTTAATTTAGTCAAATTACCCTTTAGTTAATGTTTTCCTTAAGGGATGTGCCAAAAAAACATGGCAAGTAAAATCGACCGGAAGGAGTACTAAGGCCTCATTTGTTTGCACTTAACGAAGGTCTGAACCAGATTAATTGCATTTGTTTACATTAAGATCTAAGTATTTATTTGATCTATAAATAGCTCTTAATCATTAAGATCTTGAATAAAGTCTTAATATCATTAAGAGGTATTTCGTATAGATAATTTTTATCACCGGCTCCACCCCCACTCCCACACAGCCGCGCCAACCCTCTACTACCCTACCCCCTATACCAACCCCCTCCGCCACCCCCCAACTCCCCACTCACCACCACCACAACCACCAACACCACCTCAATCCCTCCACCCCCACCTCGACTCACCTACTACCACCACCCAACCCCCACGCCATTCACCAACCCACCCTACCCCCACCCCCCACCTACCTTACCCCCAACCACCCCGCTCACCACCACCCACCCCTACCTTACCCCCAAACCCTCCGCACCACCACTCATCCCCACCTACCAACCCCACACCCATAGCTTTTGGGGTTGAGTTAGGCCCATGATCCATTTCTTTACATGGTATCAGAGGAGGACCCATCTCACCCGATGTGGGCCCCCAAATTAAAATTGCTCACGCACCAGATGTCAAGCCCTGGGCGAGAGGTAGGGTGTTGAAGAATGAAAAAAGTATCACATCGGTGGTTAATGATATAGGTGGTCTCCTTATATGGACTTGGGTAATCCTCTCCTCATGAGCTAGCTTTTGGGATTGAATTAGGCCCATGATCCATTTCTTTACACAATAAATAAGAATTATTTTCTAAGTTTTTTTTTTATTAAACAATTTAAAAGAAAAAAACGCAGTAAAGAAAACTTGATAGTTGGGAGGTTATTTAGCTCATTTGGACTCAAATCATCTCAACCCAATTAAATTTTAGGCAAGGTTGAAAATTACACGCATATTGATTCAGCGCATTTTAATTCAGTCAAACTGTCATTTGTCACCCCTACTAACACATTTATAATGGTATATGTAAAATTTAATTGTTCGCAACAAAAATTATTTATTTATTTTAGGTACGTAACAGAACTCGTAATCAAACACATAGGAGACAATATATATTAATAGAAAGAAATAGTATCTCATTAGTAAAAACAGTAGCATCATAAAAACAACATTACAAAATGAAGAAAAAAGAAAAAATAAAAGCGCAACCAATAATATAATTTCAAAGTCTAATGTAGAGATGAATTATTTATGAAGCATTAGATGCATCATTAGCATTCTCAAGAGAAGTTTGTGATGAAGATGCAACTTTATTTTCCAATTGTTTCAGACGATATCTCATGTTGAAATCAGTAGCATTTAACCAAGCTTCAAACTTGATTAAGTCATCTGCGTTGAATTTTTCAATATGCTCCCACCAACCTATTTTCCTAGCCTTTCTCGCTTCGTCAAGATGAAGTGTTTGTTTGTTTGCAAACTCTTCTCTAATTTCAAACTCTTCAAGTAAGCTATTGATTTTAATCACCTTGTTTCGAACATGTGTCCCAACAAGTTGTGTAGTTTGACTTAATTCCTTATTAGGATTCAAAAAATGATGAGCAACTACTTCAACAGTTGGATGAAAAAATGAATGAGACATATCCTTCGAAGAAAAAAGAACTATACCTATGTCAACGTCGCACTGTTGAACAAGTTCACTAGCCATTTTATATAAAGTTGATCGACGTTTTGAAAAGGAGGCATATCGAGCGTCTTCATTTTCTATTTTTACCATGGGAATTTTTTGACGTCCAATGAGCTTCTTACCCTCCATTGCTAGAATAAAATAAACTTTATTGATCAACTAATTTCAAGAAATGATTCTTATAAGAGATGGAATACCATAATATATATATATATATATATATAATCTTTTCACAATGGAAATTAATTGAATTTCTTGCCAAATGATATATGGAAAGTATCATGAATAAAAATATAGTTATAAAGTACATTGATTTTGATACTTAAAAGGATATGCACTCAATAAAGTCACTAAAATTTGAAATTTTAAGTTAAAAAGGTGAGAAATTAATATACTTACTTAATTTTACCAGATTTTAGTTAGCAAGTATAAATATAATTTGAAGGAACATTAGTTACATACAAAGACATTTCAATTATTTACTAAATTTCAATTGCAATAGTAGAAGTAAATCTAAAAAATTATCTTGAAAAGGAAAATATATCAATGTGCTTATTGAAAATTTTACCAAAGTATCTCAAATAATTTATAACAACTATATCGGATTCTCCACTTGCACTAAAGGAAATAAATCTAAAATTTACTTCAAAAAGGTATATATATTAACGTGTTTACTGCAATTCATCAAATTCAAATAGACATAAGTTTATGTAATTAAGAAAGATACAAAGTTACATTCATAGTTCTTTTTTTGAACTTCACAACATTATATGAAAATTAAATGCATGAACATTGATAACAAATGAAATAAGCTTGTAGCATAATTGAACCTTTAAATTTGAATAGTAAGTGTTATAATGAATTACAACAATGAGGGAAAAAGAATTAACGCCCATGAACATTAACAATATCTTAAATTTAAATTAAACTAGAAGACATTTTAATGTGCTTACTAAAATAAGTGTGAAGTGCTTAAAGAAGGGGGAAAACTTAGATTTTACTATTGAAAATTTAAAAATTAACTTGAATATTGGCTATAGTGAAATCACTAAAATTAATCACAAAACTTAGTTATAGTACTCAAAACTGTAACTTGATGGATATATTCAACCTTCACAATGTAAATGAGACTAAGGTCTATGTCATCTTCCGTGTAAGTTGTAACTAAGATTTTTGGTAAATACAGGTTGGAACCGTGCCTAACTCCCCCATCATAAGGATGGATCTTTTGGGAAAAAATCACAAATGTTAATATAACGAAGACAAATAAATTGGGAAGAACAAGAACGAATAAATTGCAAATCAAAAAAATTCTGATCAATTACAATTTCTAAATTAATATAAAAGTATACAATATTACAAGGATGATTACCCTAATCGATTGTGTATCAGCAATGATGTTAAAGTATGAAAAATATAATGACATACATTTCTCATCAATAAAAAAATATAAAATATAACAATTACATACAACAAACAACAACATACCCGGTGAATTCCCACAAAGTGGGGTCTGGGGAGGGTAGAGTATATGCAGACCTTACCTCTACCTTGGGAGGTAGAGAGACTGTTTCCATTAGAGAGGATGTTTCTTGTAGACCCTCGGCACAAGAACCAGCAATTCAAAGCAGTATAAAAGACATGACAAAATACTATAGAAAGCAGGATATGACTGAACGGAACGGAGTCGTAACTACCACAAAATAATATGCTAATCGAAGTACAAGTAACAACAAATAGTAACAGAAATCAAACGACAAGGAACTGCAAGAATAATACTACGATTACTAGTATGAAATGATAAGTAGGACAACACTCAAGTACTTACTACCCCTCTACCCTAATTTGTATCCTCCATAACCTCTTATCTAAAGTCATGTCCTCTGTAAGCTGGACCTGCGCCATGTCCTATCTAATCACCCCTCGCCAATACTTCTTCGACCTACCCTGCCTCTCCTGAAACCATTCATAGCTAAACTCTCACACCTCCACATTGGGGCATCTGTGCATCTCCTCTGCATATGTCCGAACCATCTCAATCTCGCTTCCCGCATCTTATCCTCGACCAAAGCCACTTCCCCCTTGTCCCAGATATTTTCATTTCTAATCATATCACTCCTAGTATGCCCACACATCCATCGCAGCATCCTCACTTGCGCATCTTTTATCTTCAGCATGTAAAAATGAAATATTAATTAAAGGTAAACAAAAGATTGTCTATATTATTACAGTCATCTTTTTTGGTTTGTCATATTTGTTTGGAATTTACTAATTTGAAAATCATAGTAACCACCTTTAATTTAACAATTATGATATTAAATTAGTTTAGAGACTTCCATTATTTTGTAAAACACTAAAAAACATTACCAGAACAACTTAAGGTTCATTGATAGGCTACTTGAAAAGTATTATCTATATAAATGGTGAATGCAGCTATTTTTGAAGTTTATACGTCAATTTGAGGTAGTTCGGTGAAGATTACAATTGATTTTGATTGGAATTTTAGATTGAAACTCAAAAAAGAAGAGCAATAAATTGTAGGTATTTTGTATGTTTGTTGTACATTATTTATATGTCCAATGTATCAGCAAACACAGTGGCACACACAACAGCAAACATACAGTGACACACACACGACATACAAAATGCATACGACTGATATACAATTGTACCAACTTTAGGCCCAGAAAAGAAGAAAAATAACTTAAATACTTTCTGGTATGACTTTCCAGAATATAGGATATTAGATGAGACAGATGAAATATACTGCTTAATCTAAAATTTTCAATAACTTTGTGAATATTACAACCTGCTATCTTGTTTGGCAAGAAAAAATCAACTGGTACTATAATTTTTCTATTTGTTTTATATACAATAGGGAGATAGTGTAGCTCACTAGAGCTTTGCATAGAGAGCAGAGGAGCTGACTATGGGAGCATCTAAAATAACCATTTCAGTTCCATCTCTTTGAGTTCTTTGATCTCTTAGACTTCTGTTTTGCCTGTTGGAATGCCTGCATTTTCTGTTTCTTCCGAGCTTCCCTCTCCGCCTGCCAATCAAAAAAACGATATATATGGTTATTGCTATAGATAATTGACATTACAAGGAATTCATCAATTGGTCAGAACATTATCGGGAATTAAGCAACCTAGATGTACATTTCGTGCTATTGTTTTGTGTGATCTAGTAGAAGATAATGTTACCTTTGACATCTTGGATTTGGCTTTAGCTTTTGGAGACTTATCCTCAATCTCCGCCTCTCGTTCAAGCTCTCTTTCCCTGGCCTCGAGGTTTTTCTCCAAATAATACTGTACAACACACGTAAATGAGTCATTTATTCGAAGAAAGAGAATCGGAAAACACAGTTTAGCAATAACCTTTTAACGCTACTGCTAACTACGAAGTCGATATTTTTGCACAATCACACCTAAGTAAATTTTTAAAAGCAAAGACCAGCATTTCGTTTGAATCATCAAAATTTGATGCGTGAACGATATATGCAGCTTAACGAGACGCAATGTGAAAACAAACAAATTATGGGTGTTACATGTAAATTTCTCCAACATTTCTCAATGTTTTGAAAATCTTCAGTCATGACCCTAACACTGGGGATAAAGGCTAATAATGGTCATAAGATCCTGGGTTTAAAGAACTTACATCATAATCTCCTTCATAATCATGAAAAGTGCCATCTTTTACTTCCAATACTCTGTTAACAATTTGTTTTATGAAGTACCGATCATGAGACACAGTTATCACGGTGCCTTTATACTCCGTAATTGCCTCCTACAAACAAATCAGAAAGAAAATTGACAGGTAAAATAAGCTCAACGCAAAATACATGTATAAGGTAACATGAAAAATGTACGGACTGATGAGAAGAGAAATGTACCTCGAGCATCTCTTTTGTTGGTATGTCCAAATGATTAGTTGGCTCATCCAATACTAGCAAAGTTGAAGGAGTCACCATGAACTTACAGAAGGACAGACGTGCCTAAACAAATAAGGTTTGACGCATAAGTTCAAAACAAGAACAAGAGAACAATCCAAGAGGAGTAGTAGTAATCCTTAAGCAGAGGATAATTGAGTGAAATATTAGTAAGAAATAATGCCATCACAATTGAGACAAACCATTTATATATCAATTTAGTACCCATCAATTTTCGCGGACAATGAAAGTTAAAATGGTTACCGTTAGCTGGTGAAAAGCCACAACTAATAGACACTCTTTATCAGAAGATAAATTATCAGTTAAGATTCTTATTCAGCAGCCTCAAAAAATGAAAAGATGATTTTTCTTCCCCCATATCAAGGCTGTTGCTGAAGTATAGACAGTTAAACACCACGATCGTACAATTCAAACTAAAGCTCACAAAGCCAAAATAAGCTTGAAAGCACAATCATAAGGTAATCACATGCAATAGTGACTTGAATGATCACTCATAGGTAAGGAAGGTAGTACTTGACATTTCCATAAGCTAAATTAGCAACAGGATATAGCCTGTAATGATGCCTAGTCATATTTGCACTAAAACGATGACAAGTTTAATATGATAAATTTGTGGAAGGGTAATGATCAAATTGGCTTTAAATTTGAGAAAGGAATAGTAGACGAAGCAATTATTACAGTCAAAGGATAAAGATCAATAAAAAACACAAACAGATAAAAGATAAAGACTATCTTCTTCTTTTCTTTTTTCTTTTTTTTTTTTTTGATGACATGGGAACCCGCAGCCGCTACCCTTTGGGTGCGCACAGGGTAAACCCAGCTCCTGCGTAATAGCTCACAAACCACACAGGAGAGATAACGCACTAGACAAGCCCCGTGCGACGAGCTCGACCCAGAAGGCAAATCCCCTGCTGTCGTAGGCAGGGGTTTCGCACGTGAGACCTCCATTATGAAAGCCCCATGGTCAACCAACTGAGCCACCCTTGCGGGTAAAGATAAAGACTATCTTTTGCAGAGAAGATCTGTTAATAGCTTGTTACCTTCTCACCGCCACTCAAAAAGGAAACCTTCCTATCAAGCATGTCAGCTTTAAAGTTGCAACGTCCAAGGAGTCCTTTTATATCATCTAGTCTCCAATCTTCAGCAGCTTCTGCTACAGTTTCAAGGACAGTTTTTTCCAAGTCGAGTGCCTCAGCCTTAATCAAAAGAAAAACGAACACAGATTAACACAATCTTCATCACATGATCACATGGACAATAGGATTTAAAAAAACACCAAAGATCCAAAGAAAACTAGAAAGACTGACACACCTGATTCTGCTCAAAGTAATTTGGTAATACATTGTGCTCCCCAAGCACAATTTCACCTTTTGTTGGCTTCAGTAAACCCATAATCAGTTTAAGAAAAGTGCTCTTTCCACACCCATTAGGACCAATAATGGCAATTTTCTCTCCCCTCTCAATTGTCAAATTTGCATTCTTGAAAAGGACCTGCCAGTAAAACAGACATGTAAGATAAAAGCCAATCCAGAAATATAAGATGCGATGCTACTAGTTGTCATAAACATATCCACGGAACAAGAAGCAAATTGAAATCTCAGTGTCAATGGATTGTGTTTCACCTTATCCTCAAAGGCAAATTCCAGATTTTTAACAGCCGCAACTGTTCTCCCACTTCTTTCACGCTCGGGAAACCTAATCTTCATTTGTTTCCTAATGAATGGCTTATCAACTTGTTCCTGGTCCTGAAGCTTCTCTAGCTTCTGTTATGACCAAAAAAACAAGAAGTATGAAATCAGTATCCCAATTCTGAAAGAGAAGGTACAACATAGTCAAGAAATATGGATATGAAAGAAAAGAGACAGCTTTATTTACCTTTTCAGCAGTAGATGCACGACCCGAGTTTGCTCCGGCACTTAACCTACTTATCAAATCTCTTGTTTGCTCAATTTCCTTCTGTTGTTTTTCCCATGCAGCATTCTGTGTTTCAATCCATTCAGCCCTTGAAATAATATAATCTGAGTAATTTCCTTCATATGTCCTGGATACACCCATATCAGTCTCCACAATTTTTGTACACAACTGGTCAAGGAAAGCACGGTCATGAGATATAATGACCATCGGAACTTCTTGTTTATTAAGATAACCCTCTAGCCACTCAATCGTATCAAGGTCAAGATGATTGGTCGGTTCATCCAGTAGTAACAAATCTGGGTCCTGCACAAAATCAACAAACGTTATTCCTCAAGCAAAAATAATAACTACGCAAAGTATATGCCAAGTCTAATACCAATCAACCAAAGATGTATCATGGGATAAGTGGACTAAGATGCTTTGAAGAGAAATATGCACCATGTAATCAAGTCAAAAGTTGAGGATATATGTGTCCATGATTCATCAAGTAAATTAGGTTCTGCAGTAGCTACCAAAATATCCCCCTTCTTCAAAGGCAAACTACTCAAGATCCAGAATAGATCATTCCCCTCACCCTATTCTTTGCTTATAGACACTAAACATGCTCTTTGGTTCATTAATCCTAATAATCAATATACTACCATAGTACATGTGTTAATAGGAGATCAAAGCCAAAAATCAAGTATTACAGTTCCAAGAAAAATCTTCCGTACTTTGGTGGAACTCCAAGATCCTTTCAATGACCTACGTTGAAGGGATATCAATCTAATCCGATCGATTGCGTAAAGCCCGCGGTAGCAACGGAATCGGGGAAAGTATACAGGAAAGATAGTAGCTACCTGGGCTACAGAAGATCCTTTTTGCACAATAGCTACATAAACACATATTACATTTTGACCTTGCTGATTGAGAATCGTATATGTGGCTACTGTTGTTTTACCGGTCTGTTTGTCCCCAATAATTAATTCTCACTTACCACGTCCTATAGGGATCATCGAATCAACAGCAATAAGCCCAGTTTGAAGAGGCTCATATGCGGAACATGTTACTAAACTTTTCACGATTAGGAAACTAAATTTATTGTTATAACCTGGATTTTCCAACAAAATCAACCTGTTTCTATTTAAACCATGATCCTAAGCAAGTGCATAAATATACTCACACATGCACAATACATAAAGTGATGTATCATTTCCACGTGAATCACTTGCTCAACAGCATTAACCACATATTAAACAAATAATTCAGGAAAAAGAAACAGGTATAACTAATCCAGCATTACTAATACCTGCATAACTCTAACCAGCAACCAAATAACACCACATATTAAGCAAAAAATTCAAGAAAAAAAACAGGTATAACTAAATCTGCATTACTAATACCTGCATAAATCTAACCGGCAACCAAACGACACATATTAAACAAAATATTCAGTAAAAAAAAAAAAAAAACAGGTAACTAATCCTGCATTACTAATACCTGCATAAACCAACAACCAAATAACACCTTAAGCAAAAAATTCAGGAAAAAAAAGGGTATAACTGATCCCGCATTACTAATAACTACATAACTCTAATCGGCAACCAAATAACACCACATATTAAACAAAAAATTCAGGAAAAAAAAACAGGTATAATCGTGCATTACTGCATAACTCTAACCGGCAACCAAATAACACCACATATTAAATAAAAAGAATCAGGAAAAAAAAAACAAGTATAACTAATCCGGAATTACTAATACCTGCATAACTAACCCGAAACCAAATAACACCACATATTAAGCAAAAAAAACAGGTATAACTGATCCTGCATTACTGATACCTGCATAACTCTAACCAGCAACCAAATGACACCACACATTAACCAAAACGTTCAGGAAAGTTATCTAAAATGTGATACCTGCAGCAAGATCTTTCCTAAAGACATCCTCATTTGCCATCCACCACTAAATGAAGCCACAAGCCTATCAGCATCCTCTAGAGCAAATCCTAACTCAGGCATCATCTTATTAATCTTAACATCCACAACATCCAAATCCACA
Source organism: Lycium ferocissimum (assembly GCF_029784015.1). Classification (NCBI taxonomy): domain Eukaryota; kingdom Viridiplantae; phylum Streptophyta; class Magnoliopsida; order Solanales; family Solanaceae; genus Lycium; species Lycium ferocissimum. Next base: position 15,426,396 of record NC_081347.1, read on the forward strand.
GCTTGTGCTCTCCTTTGCAACAAATCAAACTCATCCAATAACCTCCCCATTAACTCCAAATCATCCACAGAGTTCTCGATCGCCTTTTGAACTTTCTCAAGTCTCTCAGCAACTTCCATTTCTTCCTTAAATGCACTCATAAACTCTTCTTTTACAGTTCTTGATGACTCAACCTCGAATTCTTGACTTAAAAATGCAATCTTCATGTTGTTTTTCGCCTTTATTACATTCCCCGAATCAGGTTCTTCTAAACCAGATATAATCCTTAATTGTGTTGTTTTTCCTGCACCATTTACACCTACTAAACCAACTTTTTCACCTTTTTTTACCTCCCAACTTACATCTTTTAACACAGTAACACCTTTATAACTTTTACTAACATTTTCTAACTTAACCCCAGATGAAATACTTGAAGCCCCACTATTACCTGAATTGTTTTTACCACCCCTTCTATTATTATAATCAAATTCTTCACTTGAATTACTAGAAAAAAGGGACTCTATATCTTCTTTTACATCTGTTTCAGCTGTTTCAATGGCTACAGCTTGTAATTTTGATGAAATTCTTAGGTTTTTTCTTATGGGGTTCTTGAAAATTATACCAGTATTTGAGGGTATTGAGAGAATGCCACGTGGATGAAGAAGATTGGGTCTGCTAGTAAGGAAAGTTGAACGAAGATCAATTACCTTTGTAGTAAGGTCCATTGTGAGGGATAAATTGAAGAAAATTTTGTTTTGTGGGTAAATTTGGAAAGAAGAAGAAGTTTAGGGTTGTTTATGAAGAATTTGGAGTAAAGTGGTTTTGTAGGTGAATGAGGTTTCTGTTCTACAAAGTGTCAAGAAAAACTCTTCACTGTGTAGAAACCACTTTTCTCTTATCAGCCCATATGATGATGAAGAAGAGGAAGAATTAAGAGCGTGTGGAGAGGATATTTAAAGAAAATTTAACAAAAATAAATAAAATTCCTTCTTGAGTATTTGTTCCTTTTTTCCTTTTTATTTTGAGTAATATTCTTATGTTGATATTTTGTTTTGGTTTTCCACCTGGTGTTCCGTACACGCATTGAAGTGAAATTATTACCCCATTTGGCTTGTGTAGGGCTCATCTCTAGGAAAAGTGCTTTTTATTAAAGATTTTTTCATATTCAAGTTCAAATCCGAGACATCTGATTAAAGGAGGAGCATCGTATCCTTATGTGTTTCTTGTGTTGTTGCTTGTTACCCTATTGATTGTAGGATTAATGCCAAAAATAAGAGGGAAAAAATGGATTATTATTATTAGCTTTGTCAATTGCCATCCAAAATGGTGAAAATTTTCCAGTTTGCCTGCCACTTAGGATAACCTAAAGTTAGCCAATTGTGTGGAAAGTGGAAACCTTTGTGTTTTGTGTGATCAAAAATTGAAAATTTCTTCTCCTTTCGAGTACTTAAATGTGAAATACATTTTCTACTTTTAAAATAAATTTTATTGACTTACATCAATACAAGAGAGATTAATGCGAGATTACTTTCAACTGAGAAATTAAAATCACAAGAACAAGGAATTAATACATAGGCAATTATTTGCTTCACTAGTACTAACAATTACTTGGTTTTTTCTATCTTTCTCAACTTATAGTGCTTTAAGATCTATCAAAATTTGATTATCTATTGAGATTGATTCTATAACAACATCTCAGATATAATTAATTTAGGAGAAAATTAGGAGAAAAACTAAAATTATGGAAGGAGTAAAAATGAAATTCTTCTCCAATACGAGGCTTAAAATCCAACAATTTTTATATACAATTAATTTGTGTGGTACTAATTAGGAGAAGAAATATAAAGGTGTGGGAGAAGATATCGGGCACAAGGAATTTGTGGTACATAGACACAGAGACTATTCTCCAAGACAATAGCAAATGACTCCATCCTGTCATTTTGTGCCACGTGGAAGGAAAATGCAAGATGGTGCATCAACCACGCAGCTATAGATATGACTAAAACATCAACTTTTTTGTAATTTTGCAACACATGAGAATGAGAGTACCCAAGTGTGCGGTTCATGACTTTTAACGTCTTCTATTGGCTCATTTTGTGGGCTTATAAGTCAAAGAGAAAGGCCAATAATTTATCTTTCTTTCTCAAAAAAGCTTATCCAAAGTAAATCTAGGCCAAGTTGGTATGAACACGTGAAACCAATTTATGCACATTGACATATTGGGCTAGGCAACAAAATTAGGCCCAATTCAAATGGAGATGTTAATGGCCCCTTGATATTTCAGGCTCGGCCTTAACATAAAAATTAGAAATTGGCACGGCATTTCAACTTGGGCTACTAAGTGGCATAAAACAGCCCAACTTATTGAGGTTGGCACCCGTAACCTACATATAGTGTGTCAAATTAGCGGGTTAGGCTGAACTTGGGCAGGTCACTCCACATTTATTGAAGGGAAAAGGACACAAATGGCCGCTGGGCCCAAAATAAACCCACGCCCTGGCCCAAGTTTTCCCAAACCCAAAAAGTAGCCCCTAAACAATTCTCATCTGGTAGCAAAATGAAGAAGCCTTTTGTGGCAGCCCAAAGTCGCCCTTAAAATATTTAAAAAGTCGCCACTAAAAACCGGCCGTCCAAATTTTCCCCTTTATTTTTCTAAAAAAACAAAAACAAAAAAAAAAAAAACCAGACCTTTAGTCGCCACAAAAGACCTGTTGCATAAAAATCAGGCTTTTTAGTGGCAAATGGGTGGGTTTGGTTGGATTTGGTTTGGTTGAAAATGGTTTGAACAAAAATGGGTTGGGTTTCAAGCCGCCCATATTTTATGTGGGTAAGTATGGATTGGGTGATAAATGGCTGGGTTGGTTATGGGTTAACCCATATTATACACGTGGAAGGAAAATGCAAGATGGTGCATCAACCACGCAGCTATAGATATGACTAAAACATCAACTTTTTTGTAATTTTGCAACACATGAGAATGAGAGTACCCAAGTGTGCGGTTCATGACTTTTAACGTCTTCTATTGGCTCATTTTGTGGGCTTATAAGTCAAAGAGAAAGGCCAATAATTTATCTTTCTTTCTCAAAAAAAGCTTATCCAAAGTAAATCTAGGCCAAGTTGGTATGAACACGTGAAACCAATTTGTGCACATTGACATATTGGGCTAGACAGCAAAGTTAGGCCCAATTGAAATGGAGATGTTAATGGCCCGTTGATATTTCAGGCTTGGCCTTAACATAAAAATTAGAAGGGAAACTTACATAAATGACTACATTTTGGGGTTATTTTTTAAGCGTAAATAGCTTTTAAATTTAGCAATACGTTTCGTATTTCAAGAACGCTTCTGATCAGATTGTATTCGCGCACAAATAGACATATTATATTAAAATTCGAATTGTATTAAATTAGGTTGTGTTAGATTTTGTGTATTAAGCAAAATTTTTAATATTCAAATCAAATTTCGATGTATTGAAGTTAGATGTATTATTTAAGTTGTATTGATCAAATGTATTCAACTCAACCATTTAATTGTAAGCCTACTTTTATACCGCTATTCGGCTTTATTATATTTAAAATTGATTGTATACAAAAAAATATCCTTCAAAATACAAGAAACAAAAATACACCCCAAACACATTTGCACTAAAAATTAACGAATACGAAAACTGAATACAAGTAATAAATTTCACTCTATTAATTTTGTATAAAATTCATCAGTTCATTCTCACGATGTATCTGAGAAATAAAATTAATTTAATACACTTAAAACTGAATACAAGAAATAAAATTCGGGTCAGATTCCAGCCAAATCTGGTTGTTTCCATCCAAATCTAACCGTTGTCACCGTCGTCGTCATCGACACTGGATTGTATTCAAAAATAAAAAGCCACTTCCGGCCAGATCTGACTTTCCGTCCAGATCTGACCGGAATGTATGTTGCTCGCATCAGATACAACAACTATTAACACCGGTCAGATCTGTACAGCAACAACTCCATGAAAGAACCGTAAAAAAACCTCCAGTACTGCTCAACAGAGACCAGCGAAAATACAACAAAAAACCGACCATGAAAACCATTGAAAACACTAAATAAACTACCAAAAACAACCCCAAAACAGCCACCGCATCTCCTCTCTCCAACCATCATAAAATTCATGCTACTGCTCGCTACGATGGCTCATTATAAAGTTGTTTTGCTGTGTTTGAAATGGTTTCTTGTTTTTTAAATGTTAGTAACTGAAAAGGTTACTACTTTAGTTTAGTTTTGGGTAAGCAATAGAGTTTTGATTGCTGAAAATTGAAATGCTTTAGTGCTCTGTTACTTTTGCTTAATTTATACCATTACAGTTAGAGAAAGAGAAGGAAGAGAAGATGAGTGGTTGATGTGGTGAAGGGGCTGGCAGTGGCGGTGGTGTGGCTGCTCTGGTTCACCGAACTGGGGGTGGGGGGTGGGGGAGAGAGGAGAGATATGGATGGGTTGGGTTAGCAAAAGGAATAATATGATGATGGGATTCTACTTTAAATATATATGTATTTATTAATTGTATTTAATATATTACTTTTAGTATGGATGTAATTAATAATCTAGCTATAGCTTAATCTGTAAATATGCTGAGTTAGTTATCGCATTGTAGTTATATTGGCACGGCATTTCAACTTGGGCTGCCTGAGTACTACAGCATAAAACAGCCAACTTATTGAGGTTGGCACAGTAGCACAAATGCAATTGTGTCGGAATTAGCGGGTTAGAAGGCCCAGGCTTGGCAGGTCCTCTTGTTGTGGGGAAAAAAGGACGCAAATGGCCACATTTGGGCACAAAATCAAACCTCAGCCTGGCCCAAATTTTCCCAACCCCAAAAAGTAGCCCCTAAACAATTCTCATCCGGTAGCTAAAATCTATAGCAAGCCTTTTGTGGCAACTAAAAGTCGCCACAAAATATTTAAAAAGTCGTCACTAAAGGCTGGCCGGCCCAATAGCCCCTTTGCTTTTTTTTTTCGAAAAAACAAAAAAAAAAAAAAGCCAGACCTTTAGTCGACACTAAAAAGGCATGCTGAGAAAAATCGAACTTTTAGTGGCAAATGGGTGGGTTTGGTTGGATTTGGTTTGGTTGAAAATGGTTTGAACAAAAAATGGGTTGGGTTTAAACCGCATAAATATTTTATGTGGGTAAGTATGGATTGGGTGATAAATGGGCTGGGTTGGTTATGGGTTAACTTATTATACAATATCTATACTATTATTTTCAAGTGTATGTTTATAATTTTTTTCTTTTGTCAAGTTGAATTAATTTTTCATATAAATTTCGGGGGGTGAGGGGTGGGGGTATGAATTTTTTTTTTTCATTTTTTATAATTTTAATAAAAGTAAAATATATGAAATTGATTTTTTTTTTTTTTGGGGGTGGAGGTAGGGGAAGGGGTGGGGTGGGGGACCGTAAAATTCTTTTCCATTATTTTTTATAGAAAGTAATATTTATGAAAATTGAAATTTGGGTGTGTGTGTGGGGGGGGGGGTGTGGGAGGGCGTACGTGGAAGGGGTGGGACGGGGGTAAGAATTTTTTTTTCCTTTTTTTGTAAAACTTTTATAAAAGTAAAATATTTGAAATTGATTTTTTTTTGGGGTGGGGGTAAGAAATTTTTTTATGAATTTTTTATAAAAGTAAAATATTTGAAATTGAAATTTGTTGTTGGTGGGGGGGGGGTCGTGGAGGGGTGGGATAAGAATTTTTTTTCCTTTTTTTATAAAATTTTATAAAGGTAAAATATATGAAATTGAATTTTTTTTTTTTTTGGGGGTGTGTGTGGAGAGGGATCGTGGGGGGTGGGGTAGATTGGAGTGGGAGGTAAGAAAAAAACTTCTCCTTTTTTATAAGCTTTTTATAAAAGAAAAATAAAATATATAAAATAAAAAAAAATGTGTGGGGTGGGGGTATGGTGGGGTAAGGGGTGGGGTGGGAAGTACGGAAAGAAATTCTCTATTTCAAAATGAGTTGTTATTGAATCTAGTGTTTATATGAATATACCTATTTCACCGTATTTGCAATATTTTTATGGGTTAAAGAGAAACTTCAGCTTACACTTACGCTTTAAATATGTAATTACCCTTTACTAACACGTGGGTAAAATGGGCTAATTTTCTAAATATGGGCTCAATTACTTACCTCTAGTGGCAACTAAAAAGGTCGTCCACTAAAGGTTAAATATCCCAAAACATGTATAATATGTGTATATTTAGTAAGAAATATTCTAAAAAACTCTGAGGCAACTTTTATATATAACACGTATCATTTGTGTATAAAAATATGTATTAGTACCTACCTCTAATGTATAGAAACTGTATAACATATAAATCACTAAGGTATGTATCATTTTTGTATATAATATGTATCATTTTTGTATAGCAAGTGTATATATAATTCCAGCATGTGTATATAAACTGTATCAGTCTTGTATAGAAAGTGTATCATAAGTATACAAAATGTATCATAGAAATTGTATCATTGTGGTATATAATATGTATCACTATTGTATATGTAAACAAAAAAAACATCATATCATTATTGTATAATAAATGTATAATTAACGTATAATAAATGTATAATTAATTCCAGCATATGTATATAAACTGTATCATTCTTGTATATAAAGTGTATATATAATTCCAACATATGTATATAAACTATATCATTCTTGTATATACTACTAAATATACACATATTATACATATTTTGGGATAGTTCTTACTAAATATACACATATTATATATGTTTTGGGATATTTAATCTATAGTGGCGACTTTTTTAATTGCCACTAAAACGCCTGATTTTTCTTTAGCAGGCCTTTAGTGGCGAGTTTTTGTGGCGAGTTTTAGTCGTCACAAAAAAAGGTTTTTTTTTTTTGAAAAAAAAAAGCGCTTATTGCTGAGCCGACCGGTGCTTGACATTATTTTGGGTACAGCACGGCCATTTTTTGACATATTTTGGGCCGAGCGGACTCCTGGGGGTATTAGGCCCAAATATTGGCCAAATGTGCCATTACTTTGGGCCATTGGACACACAGTGTCCTTTTCCCTTTATTGAATGAGAATAAAGATGAAAACTAATAATTAATTATATGCTAATTTTCTTAAAATTACAACTAAATTGGCCTTCCTAAAAAAAAAAAAAAATAAATAAATTGGACCATCTATTTTTTGCAAGAACGATAAGTAAAATGGAAGTATTTAACAAAATGTATAGAAACGTGAATGGGAGCATATATTTTGAGACATGTGCATATCGCCTGGTTGGTCCGAGGTGGTGAACCAAACTTAATACTCAAGTGAACTGATCCAATATAGTTGGGCAATTCGCAGGAATTCCCTTACTTTGGGGTGGTCTTTAATTTTTTTCCCATTAAATTGGCGGTCTTTAAGTTTTGTAAAACTTCACTAGAATCCGGTTTCGGTTGAACTCTCACTCGGTTTTAAAAAAATTTAAAAATGTAGCGAGATAGAGTTTGGATTAATGACGTAATTTTCTCTGCTGCGCACGTATTTGTTACCTTCGAGGTAGAGTTTTGCCTTCGGTATGTCAAAACTGCATTTTGGCTAACTTTTAGCCCGAACAAGCCTAATTTTACTACAAGTGCTGCATTTTTGAAATTGTCTTCTTCTTTTTTTCCCTGAGTCGGGGTTGAACCCCAACCCTCAGAGTATTAAGCGAAATGGGCAAAAATTAAAGACGAGTGCATTTGAAGGGAACTCCGCATAAAAAATTGAATACGGGTTGCACTTGGATAGAAGATAAAGCCCATAAGCAGATTATGAGCGGGTCATTTGCACGATAACCCTTCAAAGACACTGGTCTTTAATTTTTGTCCCTCAAATTTGTAGTCTTTAATTTTTGCTCTTCGCCTAATACCATGAGGTTTAGGGTTTGAATCCCGGCTCAATAAAAAAAAAATCGCAAAGCAGAGTTTTGTTGCAAAGTTAGGCCTCGAGGCGAGAATTTTGAATGCAGAACTCTACATGCGGAAGAGTTTTGGATGCAAAAGCGCTGCAATCGAGAGTTTTGCATGTGGTATTTGCATCCAAAACTCGCCTGGGTTGAGTTTTACATGCAAATTTCTCGTGAGGTAGAATTTGCATGTAAAACTCGCCTTGCAAATCCAAACCTCCGCCTAGCAAATTTCTTCTTTTTTTTTTTTTTTTTTTCCTGAGCTAGGATTCAAACCCAAAACCTTGGGATATTAGGCGAAGGGCAAAATTAAGGACCACCAATGTCACGACCCAAATCTCGACACTCAAAGCCCGACGGGCACCCGACGAGCTTCTACCCACAAGGCGAACCCTCTAAATTAATCATGTGAAAATTAACGAACAAAATGAATAATACGTAAAGTCTCATAATATAAAGAAAAGTGCGGAAGCGAAATATAAATACCGAGTCTTGCCCATAAACCCCATCAAATGTCTAAGTCATGGAACTACTAATTCCGAATATAGAAGTGGGCACGAGACGTAGCTCGAAATACTACTAAGTCAACTAAAGAAGAAGAGGCCGCCATGATCTAATGGTGGCTCGCCTCTACCGCCCCGGTGAACGAAGTCGGGAAGAATCAAGTATCGGCTACACAGTCACCTTTAACCACACCCGCACACATACAACATCAAACAAGCGTGAGCCTAAAAGACCAACAAGATCATCGACACTTTTAGCTTACAGGGCAAGTCTTTGAAATCCCGATAATGCATAAAAGCAATTACACGATCCCGAGTATATTAAATATATACAAACACGAAGCTAAAGTCAAATCATGAAGCATAAACAAGCAAAACATGAAAATACTCTAAATCAATCTATGCTCACGGGACATAGTACGTATTTATCTATGTCTTACCCCGTTTTCGGAGGGGAATTATTTACCCCCATCTTACCCGGACGAGCGGACGAGCAATACATGAAATACACTAAATCTGAATGTATGCTCACGGGACATAGTACGTATTTGTCTATGTCTTACCCCGTCTTCGGAGGTTTTTTATTTACCCTCATCTTACCCAGGATAAGCAATACATGAAATACTAATTTGAATCGAATATATGCTCACGGGACATAGTACGTATTTGTCTATGTCTTACCCCGTCTTCCGGAGAGGGCATTATTTACCCCCATCTTACCCGGGTCACTTAAAATTCTAGCATCTATCTCTCACCGAACATCAATGGGACCTGTGGAAGTATGTCTCTCTGAAGATGTGATAAGTGGAACATACGTCCAATCATTACCACTTCTAAATTTTACATTTACATAAATGGTATCTATTTAAGCGAAATTACGCTAGAGGACTCATATGGTCATTACTTTAAAAACTTGGAAATTATCCAATTTAGATCATGCTTGCCCGCTCACACGAACTAAATGGTTTAAATGCATACATATAACACAAACCATATGCTTTTTATGAAAAGCAAGTAAACTAAGAGTTTAAGCCTCACTTGCCTTATAGGGAACACCAACCTCTTTTGAAATGCCAAAATCTCTTCAAATGATCTTGAATAGCCACAATCTATTCAATAACGAAAATACGGGTCCAAATTAGTCTAGGAAAACTAATCCCATAATTTAAGGACACCTATGGTAAAAATCAACTCAAACCCGCCCCTCAGGTTAATATTTCTAAATCCATAATTGATTCCCTGGACACGTTACAATAAGCTACGAAAGTTAAAAAAAAATTTTTTGCCAAGTTTCAATCTTGATGTCAATTGATGGGTCAAATCTCAATTTTCCCTTAATTTAACATTCAGGGATAACTCTCAGTATTCTACATCTCAATTACCATATTTTATGTTGGTGAAAACATATCTTAATCTCAAGGCACAGAATCATTTATCGACTCATGTTTGTGTTCTTCGTACATAAACCCAAACCCAATCTATTCTGTTAGAGTATTACCACATAAAAGAAATACTTTTATCTAATAAAGCCAATTGAGTGAGAAGAAAGCGAGAGATTAATACATTCTTGTGCGTTGGAATTTATCCTACTTCGGTGCTTCAACAACGTCTTTTCCAATACTAATTGCAAGTTTAAAGAAACTGCTTGTGCTTGCTTAATCCATGAAGGACTAGGAATAGGATAAAATAAACTCAACTTTGTCTTATATGAATCCTAAGTCCCTGAATTTGATCCCAAGGAATAGCTTTGTCCTTAACCCTTTAGTGCTTCTGCCAAACTTCTATAGCCCTGAGCATATTGTTTTGTGTAATCTGTACCAAAACTTAAAAAAAAAGTCCCAAAGTTATACTCCTTGGTCATTTCAAACGTGCCAGAAAAAAAGGAGTGTGGGCTTGCCCCACTTCTTTTGCCACTTAAATTGTCATCCAAACTTCCCTTACACTTCGTTTCCCATTTAAGCATATTTTGTCATTTAGTCATTAATTTAATTCTCCGACTTACTCCTTACTACGCTTATATATATATGTACCGACAAATTCCTTGAGAATACATATCTCTTTCTAAATATGTAGGTGTGTATATATATGTAATGTAAATAATTCTATAGGAAATCAGTTAAAATTAAATAAGTTATGAATAAGGAAGTAATTCAAAAGAAAAATATCGGGTTGTTACAACCAATTTGAGGGGCAAAAATTAAAAACCAGTGCTTTTGAAAGGCAATCCGTACAAACAAATGATTATTTGTGGGGAATTTAACGGAAAGGCCATGCGATACAAAACAATTACTCGAAAATGTCCATTTTGAAAAATGTTACATTTCCTATATTTATTAAAAATGTTATAAAATAATATTAAAAGTACATGACAATAAAAGATATAGTCAAAGAAGCTGGGGGGAGAGAGAGATTTTATTGCTCTTTCAGTTGATGTACAGATGAACTGAATTGACTTCCTATTTATAAAATAAAAGAAGCAGCTGTGAGGCTTTTCAGAAGTTACTGACAAGCTGCCTACTTGAACTACTTTCAAGCTACTTACTTGAGCTACTCGCATGGCCGCTCGCTTTGCCTTGATTGCAAGCTTGAGGAAAATTCGCTGGCAAGCGCTTTCGAGGGCCGCTTGCAACGTGCACACGCACGAGCTACTTGCAAGATGTCTACTTGATTGAAGTTTATCCAATTGCAAGCTTATCTAGGAAATCGTGTATTTGAATGGACATCCATAATACGGTACTTATAACACTCTCCCTTGGATATTTATTAATAGATGATGTGTCTCATTAAAACCTTACTAGGAAAAACCTAATGAAGGAAGAAGAGTACAAGTATCTAGTAATACGCATTGCTTCACCTCATTAAAAATCTTACCAGGAAAACTCAAACGGGATAAAATTTTGGTTAGGGAAAACAGAGTACAACACTTATTTTGCTCTCCCTGATTAAAGCGTCACATAATTCTTGAAGATGATGTACTCCGATTTTGTATATCAACTTATTATATCTTGAGGTTGTGCAGGCATTTGTGATCGCATTTGTCAAATGATCATTTGACCAACCGGTTGATGATTCGCATCTCCATTCTTATATAGAGTCGCATCGTCGCCATTTAATATTATCGCAGTCACGCCAAGCACATTCTTGACTTGCTTTATAAACTTCTGTTATCTTTCTACGATTGTTGTCAGTAAAATAACATGGTATGAGAGTAATCCTTCATGGAAACAAATAGAAGCCTATCTGGATCGAACTCTTATGTCGATTGTATGAATGTCCTGCATATCCAAAACACTTGACAATATTTTTTAGGTAAAACACATTCATGTCAGGGCTTTCATTTGCAGTCTATAATTGATCTATGAATGAGAAAAATTATATCATACTTTTAGTTATAGCAAGATAAATAATTGCATCAATTGCACAAATATATGGTACTTCAGGATCAATGTAATTCTCATGTCAACTTCTTTTAGCAGATAATCTACTACTTTGGAAACTCTTAGAGCTGCTAATAATATTCAAGTCATCAACTTGCACAATAATATGAAAGGTTTTGATTATCATAAAGAGACAAAGGTAAACAGGGTCATCTTTGTACCCTTCGTCAATGAGTATTCACTAAGGTGATTAAATCACATTCACCTAACCTGATTCAATCCATATAAGAGTTTCAGACATTTTGAATCATACAGAAATTTTTGAATTTTATCAAGCAAAACATATAGACTGTGAGAACATCCATTTAGTAGTTAAATGGCTTGACATCTTCTGATGTCTGGACTGCAAGTCCATTAAGCATTACGCTTACCAATATACATCATATCACTTGGTAATTATTTCTACATTAACATGCTTTTAGAGACATAGAACTTAGATCCTTACAATCTTTTAGATTCTCACAATCTTATACAATATTGCGCTCCATATTGTATCAAAGATATCGTCGACGAGATATCATTTTGTATCGGTTCGCAATTCGACATAACTTACTAAAATCTCATCACTTGTGCATTACCTCATGGTAGGTTTCATGAAGTATTATGTTGTAGGCTCTTAAAGAGCATATTGCTTCCCTTATTATGATCATTTGCTCCCCACACGCATTTCAAGGATTATTACATTTGGGCCGAAGTTATTGGCTGCATTACTCATGCATATTGTAGACTCTATCCTTCGGGAACATTAGAAGCATTTTGCGGATGAAATATCACGAGTTGGGTCAAAAATGTGACATTTGACTTGAATTATCTGAGAATCATCCTGATGATAATTTACAACATATTTCTTAGCTGTATATTCTCTCTCCCACTTATGTCAGAAAAACTAACACATATCCTCACTTTCTTAGGGAAATTCACCTATTTGCATCATGGTGTATCCATTAATCATATACAGCACATCAAAAGCTATAAGATGGATATATCTAGTTCCTAATCCTGAACTAATTATGAGGGGAGAATTTATCATAATTTATTGGTCTGAAGCACGATATATCATATCTCAGACCAACATCTGAAGCTCTGTTCTCATAAGCAATGGTTTAGATATATTATGGAGGCATCCAATGCCAAATCAACTTAGATATAAACCAACATTTTCTTGATTACATATTCTAAAAATTATGCTTCAACTTTCGATTATTTTGACAAGCAACTTCTTGAAATGTCAAATGTCAGGTTGACAATAAGCGAGGACATATATGGTAATGTCTCATAGATGCATCTTTTAAAACATCACATCACAGAAATACGAACATACGCACGTTCACCTTTTGTATTTTTCATAATTTAGGATATTCAGTTCCAATATTTGCTGGTGTAATCAACTTTTCACGAGAACAAGAAACACAAACAAATTCTTGAAGAATCTTCTAGTTCTTCAATATAATTCAACTACTCAATTAAGACATCAGATTTAAATCAGGACGACCAAAACAGTCATGTCAACTAATAAAATTACTTGTACTAGTAAACTTCAGATTTACCGTGACATGTCTTATACATTGTTTTATTAAACTTCGGTCTCTCTTTGCATGAGATTTTATATCAATAAAAGAAACGTATTGATTTAATGTAGGCATGTGATCTCATCATGCTTGGGTAATGTTTTCACCTCATTATTTCTTACCCGATAACTGGAGATATTGATCTTCCAATCATTTGTAGTCTCGATATGATAATCATTTTTCTACACTTAGTAAAACTGAGGTTTACTACAAATTATTTTCCGATCATTGTAACCACAATCTAGGATAAATGTTGCTATCATACATAACCTCTTTGAGAGACTTTAATTTCAGATGTCTACTACTTCAGGAGTAGATTTGAAGAGTTCTACTTCTTCGGGAGTAGAATTTTGAGTCTTACTACTTCGTAAGTAGGCACGAGTTTACTACGTTGGGAGTGGAGCGTAGAGTATTTACTACTTTAGGAGTAAATTTCCCGAACTTACTACTTCGGGAGTTATCTTTGATAAATTTCAAAGGCTTACTACTTCGGGGGAGTAAAACATAAAATATTCGAGATTATTTCTTTTCAAATATTATACCTATTAAAGGTGGATCGTGATATCTTCACAACCAAGTGCATGTTTGTATTAATAAGCTTTATTATTATTATTATTATTATTATTATTATCATTATCACATTCACTTCGGGGAATGGATCTATATTATAGCTTTTATCAAAAGTTCTCATTCTTCAAGAATGGTATACAATCATCTGAAGGTGCCTTAAGCAAATCAAATCATGATACCGTAGAATATCTTTTAAGAAATTGCTATTTCAGGAGCAAATCGAGGCAGACATATGATGTAGAGTTTGTTTCTTCAACACATCTTCAATTGTAGCCACAACAATGCATAGGAGATATTGTCACGTCTGGTGATCATATATTCCTTGAAAATTCTCATTTAGCCATTAAGGGATATGAAATTAACATCATAATCCCTCTTAACATTATTATTCTTCAGGAATAAATTTGAGGCATAAATGATCCAGAACCAATTAGGTTCCCATGGACCCGATAAATTCAACGACTTGTGATAGCCAATAGCCATATATACTCCTTGTGAGGCCATCCTTATCATGTGAAAGTATGACTTAAATAATTTAACGTATTGCATACCTGAATTATCTGAATTGGAAATTACCTTCCGTAGTGTCCAGTAATGAAATATCTATTTTTCACAAGCATGGATACATGTAATTGTTGTATCCAAAAAACAAAACAAAAACCTTTAATGTAAAATCCATATATGGATCCAAAAACAAGGAGAACCATTTCTCCAAAAGCTACCGTTGATAAAATATCAAAAGTCAAATAGACCTCTAATACCTTTTCAAAGGCAAATGATGAGTACTAACCGTCAGATAAAAACTTGACACTTACTTTGTTAACATTTAAAGGAAATGGTAACGCCAACTTCTCTGGCTAATTGATGCATCTTGTAGAAAGGAAACTTTGATTTTCCGTTCTTTAAATATTTTCAAAATAAGTGTTTAATGCATAGACTCGTGTTGATAACATGTTATGAAATAATATTAAAAGTACACGATGATAAAAGATATAGCCAAAGAGAGATATTTTATTGCTCTTTTAATTGATGTACAAATGAATTCAATTGAGTTCCTATTTATAGAAGAAAAGAAGCAGCTGCGAAGCTTTTTAGGAAGTTGTTGCGAGGCATTTGGAAAATTTTTGCATGATTGCAAGCTTTGAAAATTTTTCAAGATTTTTCAGGGGAGGCGCACCTTTACTGCGCGACTACTTAAGCTATCTGCTTGATGGCATGTTTATCCAATTGCAAGCTTATCAAGAAAATCGTGTATTTGAATGGACATTCATAATACGGTGTATTTATAACAAAAAAGAATATTTACAAAAAAATATGCATATGTATAAAAAGAATGTCATAGGGCGACTCCTCGCGGCCCTTATGGCCTTTGGTAATCGCTCCAGACCCCAGTTGCAATGCTTTCATTAGGTTTCTTGATCCACTAATTTAGTAGACGGTTGGAACAGTCTAACACTAATATCTTAATTGAATTGTTCAAGATCAAACCTGTTTCTCAAAGTGCTTTTTCGATTGCTACATCTCTTTTAAATCGAGGAACAAAACAAGATCACTTCATTTGGCAGGGATCCAGAGAGTTCCCTTGCTTTTGACATTCTTCATAGATCTCAGAATTTCACCCTTTATATGAAATTTCACTCTCCTTAAGTTTCATCTTTCAGTGATACGCTCTCTCACTCTTAGCATTAATCTTAAATCTTGAACAGAATGTCTACTTTTCATCTTTAAATTTTCCAATACAATATTCAAATATCTCAAAGAAAAGAGTTCTTCGTATATAATACGGGCCTTTTCTTCTTCGTTAGGTTTCAAAAATATCTTTTTTCTTTTTCCTAAAGGTCTAGGCTTTAAAAATCTGAAGTTTCATATTTAGTCAGCTTATATCTGTCACGTCACGTCTTCTATTTGGTGCTACAGTATGGTATTCTTAAGTTAAAAATAAAAACAATAAAATAAAACTAGAACAGTACTAACACATTCTACTCAAGAAAGAATAGGAAAGGAAATTTGATGGGTAAATAATGTTATATACGGCCATAGCATGTAGTTTGCGATTTCTACAGATAATGTATATTTAAATAAAAAATTTTTTAT
>NC_081347.1:15442584-15614260 GCF_029784015.1 Lycium ferocissimum
AAAAGAGTTAAAGGCGTGACTTTAATCTAGACAAGTCCATTAAGCTTTACGCTTACCAAGATACATCATATCATTTGGTAATTATTTCTATATTAGCATGCTTTTAGAGACGTAGAACTTAGATCCTCACAATCTTATACAATATTGCACGCCAGATTGTATGAAAGATATCGTCGACGAGATATCATTATGTATTGGTTCACAATTCAACATAACTTACTGAAATCTCATCACTTCATTATTTTCAGGTACTTGAACCTTCCATAAGGTTTCATGAAGTATTACGTTGTAGGCTCTTCAAGAGCACATTGCTTCCTTATCATGATCATTTTGATCATTTACTCCTCTCTTTTTTCAAGGATTATTACATTTGGAACAGATTGGCCTACCATGCTCCACGCATGTTGTAGACTTTGTCCTTCAGGAACATTAGAAGCATTTTGCAAATGAAATATAAAAGAGTTGGGTTAGCAAATGCTTCAGCATTTGATTTGAATTATCTAAGGATCATATTAATGATAATTCACAACATATTTCTTAGCTGTATATTCTCTCTCCCATTTATGTTAGAAAAACTAACACATATCCTTACTTTCTTTGGGAAATCCATCTATTTGCATGATGGTATATCCCTTAATCATATACTGCACGTCAAAAGCTATAAGATGGATATACCTAAGTTTCTAATCCCGAACCAATTATGAGGGAGAATTTATCATAACTTATTGGCTCCGAACCATACAAGTTAAACGCTGTATGCAATATATCATATCTGGACATTAACATCCGAAACTCGTTCTCATAAGCAATGGTTTAGCTATATTATTGAGGCATCCAATGTCAAACCAGCTTAGATATAAACCAGCATTTTCAAGATGAAATGTTTTGATTACATATTCTGAAAATTATGCTTCCAACTCAATTATTTTGAGCAAGCAACTTCGTAAATGTCAAAATGTCACGGACAATAAACATACATACGACCGTTTCATGCGATACATCTATTTAAGACATCACATCACAAGCACAAGAGGGTCATATATATTCACCTTTTTTATATTTTTCATAATTTAGGTATTCATTCCAACATTTTTAATCAACTTTTCACGAGAACAAGAAACACTGAACAAATGCGAAGAATCTTAGTTCTTCAATATAATTGGACTACTCAATTAACACATCGCTTAAATCGTATCACGAAAAAACAAATCATGTCAACTAATAAAATTACTTGTACTAGTAAACTTCAAGTTTACCATGACATGTGCTATTTGTTTTAGTAAACTTTTGGTCTACTATTGCATGAGATTTTAATATCAATAAACTGTTGATTTATTGTGGCATGTGATCTCATCATGCTCGGGTAACGTTTCACATACGTATTTCTTACCCGATAACTCGGAGATATTCAATCTTCCGATCATTTGTAGTCTCAATATGATAATCATTTTTCTCGCTAGTAAACTTCAGGTTTACTACAAATTATTTTCTGTATAATGTATATCTTCTGTATAGCTATATATAAGTTGCTCAACTTATTTTGTAAATTTACATATACATCCGTATATACTATTATACAATACATATGTAATACATATACATTCTTATACACTATATATAATGTATAAATAATTGCATATGATTTGTATAAATAATGTATTCCGCGGACTCAAAATTCCTCTGAAACGTCACCATATCTCTGTCTTTACACCTCCATCCATTGTGTCGCTAGTACGCTACTCAAGGAAACATTGGGTATAGGCAGAATCATAATAGATACGCCATCAGTCGCTTCAATAAAAGAGTCTACATAAAAATTTGAGGTGTAAGCACACTTGTTTTCTTTCTTCTTTGGCTGTATACAACGAAATTTGACTGACGCTCCCATTTGTCATTTTTAAGGAATAATTATTCTCACACCCCATATAGAATTTGGTTTCTTTTCTACTAAGTTCGTTGTGTTTTATTGGCCCTTTTATTTCATACCTCATATCCTTTTTGGAAGTGTAACTGTCACCGAAAAGGCTCAAGTGAAAAAAGAGGACATATTCTTCTATCTTGTCTTGGAATTAAGAAGAGTTCTTCCTAGACAAAGATTGTAAACATTTAGAAGACTCTAAAATGTCCGCCCAAAGCGTTAAAATAATATGGGCAAGAAGAAGAAGAATTGGCGCCAAGACGAAGGTTGAAAATTAGAACAAGTCAAAAGTTAACTTCTGAAACTCTAGAAAATTATGTTTGTCAATTTTGCCATGATGAAAATATCTGTTTACATTCTTCGTTAGATACAAATTAATATCTCATATCCGAAGGTTTTAATTAAAGATAACAAAATTTCGTAACAAAGTTTGGCTAAATTCGGTAGACTAAATTCCCGGTGGGTATTGCTACGTAATTATCTCAAATTTGATTGGGCAATTTGCAGCGCTAGGGTGGTCTTTAATTTTTGCCTCTCAAATTGGTCGTCTTTAATTTTGTCCTTCACTTAATACCCCGAGATCCTGGATTCGAACTCAGGCTCAGTAAAAAAAAAAATTGCAAGGCAAACTTTAACCAAAATTAGGCCTTAAGGCAGAAATTTGCAAAATTCTGACAGTAATTTTTTTTTTTCCCTTAAAGAAGACTTTGAAACCCAACTTATGCCTTACGATTTTTTTTTAATTATTGACTGAATGGAGTTTCGAACCCGAAATCAAAGAACTTTTAGCGAAGGATTAAAATTAAAAATCACCGATTTGAGGGAAATTAAAGACCAGTCCTATTTAAGGACAATCCGCGCAAAAAAAAAAATGATTTATTTAATTGGGCAATCGTCTCTTCTTTTAAAAGGTCTTTAAATTTTGCCCTCATATTTGAAATCTTTAAAATTTGCCCTTCGGCTAACACCCATAGGTTTCGTGTTCAACCTGTTTTTCATAGCAAAATTTTAAAAAAAAATTCGCAAAGGCGTAGTTTAAATTTCGCATAACGGGACCGGCATACTTTTTTGTTAAGGAATTATCCAAAGTTATGCCGACCCGCATACTTATGCCTTGTGCGTACTCTGACATAAAGATGCCTTGATCCGCAAGTATAACTTCGATAATTCCTTCACAAAAGTTATGTCGGGGTCCCAAGATAAAAGTTTATGGATAAAGTGGATCCATGCCTACTATGTCAAAGAGTAGGATTTGACCAATTTAACGATTAGCAGGAGACATATTGGATGGTTAGACAAATTATTGGTTCTTGGAGAATCCTGGAGCAAGTGCATACTTCTTCTCAACCGGAAAAAGCTTGATTCGAACTAAATTCTTGCAATTATTAGGTAATCCCGAAAGAGTCAACCAAAATTTATGGTGTTTTGACGCCACTCGACCAAAATATATTTCACAATGTCATTGTGTCATAACAAGACCGCCGAATGCTACTGTGATCATCTGGGGGCTTGAGTGTAGAATCAATTTGTGTTATGTATAAGTGTTGTGATGAAAGTTTGCCCATTAAAAGTATGCCCCACCGGTGACATATCTCGTGAAATATCAAAGTTATGCGGACCAGATACTTATGCCAAGTCCTACAAGGTATGAGTATGCCGGTTCGGCATAAAATTTGTAATTCCTTAACAAAAGTATGCCGGTCCCATACACGCGATTCAACCCTTGTCTTGCGATTTTTTTTTTAATTTTCTGTCGAGCGAGGGTTCGAACTCGAACCTCGCGCGAAGGGCAAAAATTAAAGACCAAAGAATATGAGGGGCATAATTTAAAGACCACAAATATGAGGGGCAAAATTTAAAGACCACCCCAAAAGAAGGGCACTCCGCGCAAAAAATTGTTAGAACTTTGTTGGTGGGCCAAATTACTTCAACTGTCCGTACCTTTTCCAAAGGGGTCATTTGAACTTTTGTCCCAATTTTGTGCGGGCAATTCTTCTTTTTGGGTGGTCTTTAAATTTTGCCCCTCATATTTGAAATCTTTAAATTTTGCCCTTCGGCTAAAACAATAGTTTCGGGTTCGAACTCACACACAATTAAAATTTAAAAAAAAATTGCAAGGCGAGTTTAAATTCGCTATGCTTCCGGCATACATCATGGAAGGAATTACCAAAATGTTATCTGGGACCGGCTACTTATGCCTTATGGGCGGACTTAGCGTAAGTATCTTAGAGTTCGCTTAATCTTTGATAATTCCTTCACGAGTTTATGCGGGTCCGGCATAAAAGTTTGCCCATTAAAAGTATGCCCCACCGAGCGGACTTTTAGTTAAACATAACTAAAAGTCTCCACGGGAGGGGAAAAGATTTCTTGCCTTGAAACATATATATATATATTTTTTTTAACTTTTCAAGGTAAACTTTAAAAGAATGCCTTAACTAAAAAGTGTGTCCCAAAAACATAACTAAAAGTATGCCCACATAAGGCGTAAGTTTTCCTTAAGGCACAATTAAAAGTTTGCCTTATAAAGCAAAGTTTAAATTTTGCTATGCCCCCTCCCAAACTTTTTGTTACACCTCGCATTTTTGCACATTTGAATATTCCGAGTTAATGGCGGGACGTTAAGGACAAGGTTAGTTTCCGGTTTTGTTGAATGCGCGAGTCGACTATAAATATTATTTGTGATGGAAATTTAGCAAACTTGGAATTGGAAACTTTTATGCATGACTTGTTGAAGAAAAATTGGAGGTTAAAAGTTGGGAAATAATTTTCATGAAATAGCACAAGTGTGTATTATATATATTTGTGAGTGTGTGTATATGTATGTGGGCCCCACTCCTCGAGGACATGTGATGAAAATATGGACCAAGCTTACCGAGGAAGACATTAGTCATCTTTATTCATTTTCAAGAAAAATCGAAAATGGGAGAAAACTCTAGAGAGGGGCATGTACCTCACATGCCTCTATTATATATATATATATGTGATATATAAGAGAGGGGGCATAAGTCATTTTTTAAAACTCTAAAGAATTCAAGAGAAATGGAGAAAGAAAAAGAAGAAGAAGGGGCGGCCAAGAGAGGGGGGGCTGGCGAACTGACCCCCATGCAATCTACCATGGAGAATTTGTTTCTTCATGCTTTCATACTAATTGGAGTGCCTAGCCGACGTGGAGTAGTTGTTGGAGTGAGAAAACCATATTCGTTTTGATTATGGAGAAAGTACGAGGAAGAACATGAAAGGAAAAGGTAAGATTCTATTTCTCTTTTGCATATTTGTGGATGTTGTGGACGTGTAATAATGCATGGAAAATGAATGAAAATTATGAGGTTACATATGTGTGATGGTGTGGCCGTGTATATGTTGCAAAATATAGAAGTGAAACCTAATTTATTTAGTATGTTTGGAGTATGTATTATAGATGGTTTGTGCGTGTTTAGCATGTAGAAATGAATGGACTTCATGGAAATTATGCATATTGAAGACTTGGCCGTGTGGGGAAATTTGTTTAATAGAGTATAATGGACTGCTATTTTATATAGTATTTTGGTTATTGATTGTGGTAGATTATGTGATGAAAATGAAGACTTGATGACTCCAATGGAAATTATAATTGTTGTGGGTGATTTGGAGCATAATGTAATTTTAATATAGTCACTTGAGTTGATGAAAATGATGTTGGTAACGTATGGGATTGTCGATATGGATTATGAATTTGGAAAAATGTGTTATTGATGTCCTAATGTAGTTGAAGGTCTGGTGAAGTAGCATATGGTTTAGGTTGTCTGAAAATTGTATATATTGTTGGAGTGTTCTTAAATCGTGTGTGAGCCTGGAATAATATTGAACGAACGATCAATAATGTGAGTTTGAATGGGCGTAGTTTATTTGAAAGTGAGATCTAAATGTTATTGAATTAAATTGAATATGTTTGGAGATGCTATTGTTGGTTTTGTTGTTGATATTGTGGCCGCAGTTCCATTCTCGGGTTGTTGTTGTTAAGTCGGGCCGAGCCGTATTCTCGGGACGGTGTATTTACGGGAAATCTTTGCGAAATTTCGGCGGAGACAAAGTGTTGCTTTAAAGAATCGACTCATAAATGCCACCCAATTGCTGGTTTGGTAAATGCGACCATTTGTAGATTTTT
The DNA here is from genome assembly GCF_029784015.1 of Lycium ferocissimum. Taxonomy (NCBI): domain Eukaryota; kingdom Viridiplantae; phylum Streptophyta; class Magnoliopsida; order Solanales; family Solanaceae; genus Lycium; species Lycium ferocissimum. The sequence goes on from NC_081347.1 coordinate 15,448,647, forward strand.
GGCGGATTTGGAGCTTGAATTTGGAGGAGCGTAAGAAGCGGAAAAAGGTATGTAAGACCTTACTTTCTTTCCTTGGCATGTCCTAGACGTATAGGCTTGATTTCGCGCCTCGAGAGACTTCCTAACTCTAGAAATCCGAGAATGAAAACTAGTTACTATTCATTCAAATAGGAATTGAATTAGAACTTGCGTAAAGGTTGGAAAACTTCTCGAACATCGAACTTATACAAATAGATTCGATTATCCTAAGACCCTCCCAAGTGACGCCATGAAGCGCCAGCCATACGTAAATTTGATACGCCGCCTCGTTTGACTCGAGGTGGGCCCACTATTCCCGAACTCTCTCTTATTGACCCATTTGACTCATTTTCATTCTATAGTTAAGGAAAGTTTTTGGTTATTACTCGACTACTAAATAATAATTGTTTTTACAAACCCCTCGATTCCAAAACATGATTTTCTTTTCTAAAAGTTTACAAATGTTTTCCAAAATACTCGTTTTTCTCCAAAAACTAAGTTTTACAATATTAAAAGCCATGATGACTAAGACGACGACTATGACTCTATGATGAAAAAAAATGATGATTCTATGAATAAAGGTTCCAAATCTATGGTTCCGATCTTGAAAATAGAACGTTAAACTATTTCTTGAATCCTCGGCTCTACCATGAATAGTGTTTTCCTTTAAGATTCTAAGTACATGAACGATGCCCTATGATCCTATGTTATACTTTCTCATGATATTGCTTTCCATTAATTGTCTCGCCTTACTACTAGTTCCTTCAAGGTGAGATAAAGCGCCCCCTGGTTATTTCATAATAAAATCGGAGGTTACCGACCTTACGTCACTCCGATAGCGTTATAGGCTTTCCTTGGGCTCCCGCACGCGTTTAATTGTTTATATAATAATGTATATAATACCGATATCACTTAACGTATGTACACACACGTTGTATATGTGGGGAATGGGGAGGGCAAGCGTTCCCCCGATTCGGGCGGCTTATCATCCGGACGCGCGCGGGATGCCGGACGCGGATTTATGGGAGAGCGTACGCGGCGTCCGTTCCGTGCTATATATATATATATAATATGATACACACTTGGAGACATTTTGTTGGGGGAGGGGGTTGGGAGAGCCGATGAATTCGAGCTGTACCCGTACCGCAAGTAAAAAGTATACCGTTTTCTATGCCGGCGCATTTTTTACTATGTTATTACCGTTCATATCTTACATACTCGGTACATTGTTCGTGCGACCCCTCTTCTTCGGGGGGGCGCGTTTCATGCCACGCGGGTACGCCGGACGACGGCAGTTAGCATAGAGGATGTTTCGAGCGAGGTTGGCGAACTCCGTTGCTCGGGAGTGTGGCCAGAGCCGGCCTTATACGCTTTAGTGGTCCACGATTACGGTTAGAGACTTTGCGGCACGGAGTCATGGGTCCAAAGTGTCGGCCTTTAAAAGAGTTCTACCGTGTCGATGTATTTTTATTTTTATAGAGCCCTCATATTTACAAAGTTTGTGTTTATATTGAGAAACGACGCAAAGGATTTTGAAAAAAAATTTGCTATGTATTTTACTTTATTTTGTCTTAGAATCCAAAGAGTTCATAAGCGTAATAAGAGTTAAGCGGGTTCGCTCGACTCCGTACACGGGGTCGGGTGCCCATCACACCCTAGTAAAGTCGGGGTGTGACACTTTTAGTTATGTTTAACTAAAAGTCCCGGCGAGAGCGTACTTTGCTTTATATATATATATATATATATATATATATATATATATATTTTACTTTTCAATGTAACTTACGCCCAAAGACATAACTAAAAGTATGCCCGTACAAGGCGGAACTTTTCCTTAAGGCATAACTTAAACTTTTGCCTTATAAGGCAAAGTCTATGCCTTAAGGAAAAGTTGCTGCCTGGGGGGCATATTTATTATGCCTTAACTAAAATTCTGCCCCCCACAAGGCATAATTAAGCTATGTCTTAGGAAAAATTCTGCCTTATGAGGCGTACTTTTAGTTATGCCGTATCCGGCATAACTTTAGCTTTCCTTAAAGATTGTATGCCGGATCGGCATACCTCCCACTCTGCCTTGCGAAATTATTTTTTATTTTATGCTTGAGCGGGGGTTCGAACCCCGAAACTTCATGTATTCGCCTACGCTTTCCAAGCGAATGGCACAGCTTAAAGACCACGGAAATATGAGGGCAAAATTTAAAGACCACGAAATTTGAGGGCAAATTTAAAGACCCATGCAAAGAAGGCAATCGCGCAAAAAAAGCATTTTGTGTCGATGCTTAATTTTCGGGCAGTGTGAGTACCCCCTTTCTTTTCGGGTGGTCTTTTAAATTTTGCCCTCATATTTGAAATCTTTAAATTTTGCCCTTCGGTTAAAACCTATAGGTTTCGGGTTCGAACCCACACACAACAAAATTTTAAAAGAAAATCGTGCGCAGTAGCTTGTACCCTTATGCCTCACCGCATACACCCCGTGAAGAATTCGACAAAGAAAGCGCACCCGCATACTTATGCCTTACGTGCGTACTTGCATAAGTATGTCGTGCGCGTACACCTTGATACCCCGCGTTTATGCTGCCCGTGCGAAAGTTTCGTTCATTGTGCGTCCCACCCGCGCCCCCGCCCTCGAAGCATATATATATATATATATATATTTTTTTTTTTTTTTTTTAAGGTAAACTAGTAATGCTCAACTAAAAGTACAGTTCTATAAAACATAACTAAAAAGATGCCCCACAAGGCTTAAGTTTTCTTAAGGTATGACCACCGCCTTGCCTTATACGTTAAAAGCTAAATTTTGCTATGCCCTCCAAACTTTTTAATATGTTTAACTATAAGTTCCACGTAGTGCGCACGCGTGCTTTATATATATATATATATATATATATATATTATTTTTTTTTTTTTTTTTTTTTTCGTAAACTTTTAATACGCTAACTAAAAGATGCCCTAAAACATACAATCTGCGCATGCCCATATGCGAAACTTTTCCTTAAGCGCATAACTTAAACTTTGCCTTATAAGGCAAACACACGGCGTAAGTTTATTTTTGGCGCATAATTTTGTTACGCTAACTAAAATTTTCATTTACAAGATAACTAAATTACGTTCTTTGTAGTGTACCCTACCTTATTGTATGTATCATTAGTTATGCCGATTCTGCATAACTTTAGCTTTTCCTTAAAGATCGTATGCCGGATCCGGCATACCTCCTCAAAATTCTCGCTCGCGAAATTATTTTTTTATTTTATACTTCGAGCGGGGGTTCAACTCTTAATTTCATGTATTCGCCCACCTTTCTGGCCAGGCACAACTTAAAGATCACAACACGAGGGGCAAAATTTAAAGACCACAAATTAAGGGGGTTTTGTTACCACCCCGCACATGTAATCCGCACAAAAAAATGTTAATTTTTCCCCGTCAAATGGGCTGGTTCTTTGCCCTTCAATTTTTTTTTTTTTTTTTTTTTTTTTTTTTTGCGATTGGCTCGCTGGGGGTGTCTTAATTTTTATTCTTCTATTGGTGTGGTATTTAATTTTTGGTTTTCAAATTGGCGGTTTTAAGTTTTTGTCTCTCAAAATTGCTGTCTTTAATTTTTTTGTTCTTCGTCTTTGCAAATTCTACCTTAAGTCGAATTTTACAACCGTCCGCTTAGTGGCTCCGCTTTTCGCTCATGCAACTCGCCTTATGGCTTAATTTTAAAGGCATAGGTAAAAAATTAAAGACGACCAATTCCGAGGGACAAAATTAAAGACCAAAATTTCTAGCCGGCGGACAATCCCGCAAATTGCCCTTCAAAATTGAACTTACGCTCATGCATCATAATTTCTACAAAGTTTACGCTACTTCTAAAAAAAATTACTCACTTAGGCATAAGTTCAATTTTGAAGGACAAAAATTAAAGACCAGTCTATTTGAAGAGCAAACCGTGCAATTACTTGTTTCCAAAGATGAAATTGTTAGTAAAATTTACACAATTAGCTACCTTTTAATAGCTTCTAACTAGTTATAGCTACAAGTTGAAGATTTACAATTCATAGTCGTTTTGATCGTATTTCAACAGATCTCACATTTTTGAAATACAAAGAAATATAGCTAAATACGTAGAACACAAAACACGTTAGGAGAAATTTAGGCTCATTTTTTTAACATATTTTTTAAAAAATTCGGAGAGAAAAAAATAGCTATATTTTTGAAACATAATATTCTTTTCCTTTTTAAATAGTAAGTCAAATTAAATCAACCATACTTCACACAAATCACCGAAGAGTAAAATCAAAATTTCCCTATATATGGAACAAAGCTTCTTTAGAAAAAATTGTTATGAGATTCAATTTAAAAACTTCCCCATAAATCACGCATAATGGCTGTTCTTCAATAAAAGCTACGAATCTCTCTCAACTTTTATCACAATCAAACTTTTGAATTCAAAAATCACTAAAGATCTAAAAACTTCCAAATACGTAAAAAAATATACACCGAAATATAATGAAATATGGTTAATTGTTTAAGAAATATAAAAAGTTGTAGTATGCGTATATACCAATGGACACAATGAAATATATCGTAAACTGTTTCATAAATTAGAAGTACAAATGCGAATAAAATAAAATACAAAAGTCGTGAAAACAATGTGTAGTAAAAAGGTTCTATATTTGGAGCATTCACTATATTTACACCAAAAAAAGATAAATACATTGAAATACAGCGAAATAATATACTGAAATATATTGAAAATTAAATATATTGTTTGTTATACATAGAAATATACTGAAACATTTTATCAAACACTTGGTGAGCATGAAGCTCCACAACTCTCATCAATGGTGTTCTCAATGGGAGTCGAGTCATCTCGTATTGCTACAAAAGGACGTTATCCGGAGATAAAGACTTTCAATTGGACTAGTTAATAAAGCTTCACTCCGTTGTCCTTCACGCTGTTAGAGCTCTTTTCACTCCGTCATCGACCATGGCTTCACTTCGTCGTCGACCATGGCTCTTTTTAATAAAGCTTCACTCCGTCGTCGACCATGGCTTCACTCCGTCGTCGACCATGGCTCTTTTTAATAAAGCTTCACTCCGTCGTCGACCATGGCCGCCACAACCGTAGGTTCTTCGATTTGCAAGAGAAAACGAGATCTAGGGTAGGTGATGAAAGAGAGAAAAAAAAAGTAGGGAGAAAATAAATTTTGTGAAAAGTATAAAATCAATTTAAAAGACTAGGAGATGGAACTATATAGAGAGAAATAGGGGAATAAGAATAAATTTGATAGGGAAGTAGAGAAAATATTTGAAAAAAAAAAAACATTGTAGGTGAAGCGTATATATGACTTTATTTTTGCATAAATACACTGAAGCATAAAAAAAATAAGTTATAGATGGTAATTTTATAAATAATTAAGCTACCAAATATGTTTTTTTTTTAAAAGGTAGCTATTACTAATAAATAAGTCTTAGACGTAGTTATGGACGGTAAGAATTCCAAATTGTTATGTAATCAATTATATTCGTATTCGGAGCCAGTTTGGTTCAAGATCAAGATATTTTGAAATTTTAATTATGTTTATAATTTTGGGACAATAAAGATGATTATAATTAAAAGTATTTAGACCATCTTTTATATGAGCTAAATAATTTCAGAATTATGGTATAAAATTTATCTTAATTTTACGTAATATTTTTAACCAAAGATAAAATAAGTTTAATCCCATATTTTATATCGAAATAACTCACTTAGCCACTCCATCCAAACTGCCCTTTAGAGATCTCTCAAGTCATGCTTGGTCGAGAAACTTGACGCCATGAGAAAAAGACATGCTCTTTTCGGTTCATAATCAGTGTCTACTTAGTGTTTTTATGTTTCAAAGTAAGTGTTCACTTACATAATAAAGAACAAATTAACTTTATTTTTTTAAATTTATTCTTTTAATTTAAAGGTTAAGTGACTATACAAATTCAATTAAGGATAATTTAGTTAAAATATCTATTTTTTTTTAGTAAATATTTTTAAAAGGTGTGCTAACAGTTAAGTGGGCTCTCATTTTAAACCTGAGGGAATGTTTTAATAAATTATTGGACGTGACACAATAAACATCAAGACAGCAATAAAACAACACTTCAATAATTCAATTAATTAAGGTGAGTATGATTTCTTCAATGACATTAAACAATTGTCAGATGTTTTAATTCCGTGCATTGTTGGCATGCTTCTCTTCTAATATTCCACGCATGCATTAATACGCCAAAATTAAGAGAGTGATGAATGATTGATTACATAATAATGAATGAAACGGTGCATAATTAATTAATTCCACTGGTTGTTGTCTAAATTTCCATGGGTATACTAAAGATACTCTTCATTTAAGATCATGTCTGATCATGGAATATATTATACGCGATATTATTATGTATTTATCCTAATATGTACCAAGAAAAAAATGTATCTATCCTAATAAGCCTGAAGGATTTGCAATAATATTTCATACGTTTTTTCCTTCTTCTTTCTTACTCTTTTTCATCCAAGAATACCTTGTAAAGGTCCCGAATGGGGTTGCGTTTAATTAGCAATTATTATTTGAAAAAAAACATTTGCATACTAAATACATATGGTATTTTGTAGAAATATATTAAGATATCTATATCAAATGTTGGCTCGTTTTACTTCTCTTTCGTTAAGTTGTTAATTGCTAAAACTATGAGAGTGATAAGTAGGACAAATTATTAAGGAAAAGAGTCAAATATATCCCTCTACTTTAATTTATTGGCTAACTTTCCCCTCCGTTAGTTTTTAAGCTTTAGATTAACATCTCCTTTCCCGTTATAGTTGGGCCAAATATCCCGACTGCTAGCAAAGTTTTAAAAATACCCCTCATTTCTAACATATTTCACATAAACAAGTCTAAAACATTTAAATCGTAATGATACTGACGCCACATGACATTTAACTTATTCTATGTGGTGCTTACGTGGCAATTTTTTTAAAAACAATTTGAAAAAATTGATTTTGCTAAAAACATATCTGTTAAAAATGACATTTATTAAAAATCTGATTTTTTTTTTATTTTATAAAACCCGTTTCTTAAAAAAAAATCTGAAAAATTGGATTTTTTTATTAAAAATCTGGAAAATAATTTTTTTTTAAAAATCAGTTTTTTAGATTTTTTAAAATTAATCTAGATTTTAAAAAAAAATTAGGACAATTTTTTTAAAAAAAAATACTTTACAGTTTTCTAGATTTAAAGAAAATTATTTTCCATATTTTTTAACTAAAATATCTAATTTTCAAGAATATATTTTTTAAAAATGGGTTTTATTAAAATAAGTTTCAGATTTTTAATAAAAGCCATTTTTTCTCACATTTGTTTTAAAAAATCAATTTTCTAGATTGTTTTTAAAAAAATTGTCACGTAGATTAACACATAAACAAGTTTAAAACGCTACGCATCCATGCCACCCAATTCCAATAACTACACTTGCATGTTAAAACGAGGGCTTTTTTGAAACTTGCTAACGAGAAAGGTATATTTGACCCCAACTTGTAACGAGAGGGGTATATTCGACTACTTCGACGCAACGAGCGCTGTTACCTAACAAACCAGAAAGATATATATTTGACCCTTTCCCAAATTATAAATACCAACATGAAAATGTTTTTTGGGCATGCAAACGCATTCTCTGTATTTAATAAAATAAATTAAATACTTTAAGCAAAAAAGTCTCGGTGTTTCGAAACCCCCCCGCCTACGACAAGCATTGAGATTCCGAGTCGAGCTCGCTCGCATCGGGCTTGCCTAGTGCGGGTTACCTTAGCTTTGCAAACATTGCACAGAATCGGCGATTATACGCGACCCGAAAGCGTATGCATTGCGGCTCTCATGTCATAAAAAAAAGTTACCTAACATAAAAAATGTCTCTTTGGGTAGGCAAACGAATTGTCTGTATTGAATAAAATAAATTAAATAATTTCATAATACAAAGCGTAAACAATATACGGAATCTATGAAAGAAAATAAGGAAATGAGAAAAAGTAACTAATGAATAGGAAAAAGAATTTAAAATACTTTCGTTAATAAAATGTTATCATACTTTTAACACGTAGTACAGAACATTGTTTGTTAGATGGATGAGACGAAAGATTGAGGAAAAAATTTACAATGGGTGAGCCATAAATATGACATGGTGTGTGAGGGAGTATTTTATTAGGCCAAAGTTTCAGTAATTTTACCTCCTCGAACTCGTCCCCGATTTTCCATCTGACCGCCCCAACTAAATGTCGACCATCTAAACCCCCGAACATAAGATAAAATGTATTATTTGAATCCTCTGTACAAATGCACATGCGTGAAGCTCACTTGCTGTGACATGAAAAAATAGACCAATGACATGGAGTCATGTCATTTTTTATTTTTATTTTAAATAAGTCATGTCAACAAAAACAATTAATTTTAACAAAAACTCTATTTTAAAATCTATTTAAATAATTAAAAAAATTGAAAACCCCAACCCATCCTCTCCTCCGATAGCCCACCTCGCCATCGCCGCCGGCTTCTCCTTCCATTACCGCCGCTTTTTTTAAATTTTTAATCATTAAAAATTAATTTTAACAAAAACTCTATTTTAAAATCTATTTAAATAATTAAAAAAAATTGAAAAACCCAAACCATCCTCTCCGATAGCCCACCTCGCAGCCGCCACTGCCGCCGCTGCCTCCTCCACCCCCCGCCGCTCGCTTTTTAAAAATTTTTAATCATTAAAAATTAATTTTTAACAAAAACTCTATTTTAAAATCTATTTAAATAATTAAAAAAAATTGAAAACCCAACCCATCCTCTCCGATAGCCCACCTCCGCCGGCCGCCATCGGCTGCCGTCGCTCCTCCACCGCCGTCGGCTATCGTTTAAATTTTTAATCATTGAAAATTAATTTTAACAAAAACTCCATTTTAAAACTCTTATTAAAATAATTAAAAAAATTGAAAACCCAACCCATCCCTCTCCGATAGCCCGCCACCGCCGCCCGCCCCGCCCCCGCGCCGTTCAAAATCTATTTAAATAGCGTTTTTGTTAAAATTAATTTTTAATGATTAAAAAGTTTAAAAAAGAAAGCGGCGACGGCGACGGAGGAGGCGGCGGAGGAGGAGGCGGTGGCGGCATTGGAGGCGGTGAAGTGGGCTATTGGGGAGGATGGGTTGGGTTTTTCAATTTTTTTTTAATTATTTAAATAGATTTTAAAATAGAGTTTTTGTTAAAATTAATTTTTAATGATTAAAAATTCAAAAAAAGAAAAAAAGTTGGTCTCTCATGCTCGTTTAAAGGAAATGAAGCCACGCGCGCGTATGCCACCGGGCACGAGTGGTTCAATGACACAGCTTTATCTTACGTTCCGTTCGTATGGTCAACGTTTTAGTTGTGTCCGTATTTAAAAACCGAACAAGTCAGCACCATCTACGACTTTACTTTAATTATAATTATAATGTAAATACTACTTTGTCGCTCTTCCTTCTCTACCTTTTTTCTTCCACCTTTTTTTGTCATTTCTCTCTCCTCTTTCCTATTTTTCTCATTTTCTTTTTTTTTCCATCAATTTTAAAACCAATTCTATCATACGCATCAAATTTTTAAAGATATTCTTCCGTTTTTTTATTCATTTTTCAATTTTTCTTAAAAATTAGTTAAGTCTACACAAGTTTAAAAGAAAATAATTGACACTTCAAAAAAAATTAATGTAAAACCTATAACCAAAAATGAAACGCGGGATACTTAAAAGAAAAAACACCTCGTAAAAAAATATTGGAATTCCTTTTTCCTTTTTCTTTTGGTATATATTATTCAAAGTTGCTACATGAAATTCAAAGTTCTAAGTGTTATCAATGTAGACCCTGAATTTAGTGGTGTGCAAAAATCGATTTGACCGATAAACTAGAGCGAAAAAAAAGTTATTGGTTTAGCAATCTATTTGGTTAATGATTTTTTAAGTTTTATGGACTACCAAAATTTCGATTTCAAATTTTAAGTTCTATTAACAGAAATTTATTGGAATTTTTTTTTTTTTTTGTATATATTCAATTCAAAGTTGCTACATAAGAGCTTTTTCTTTTAGTATATATTCAATTCAAAGTTGGCTACATTCTACACCCGAGAAATTGAAAGTTCTGTTGTCATCAAAGTAGACCCGAATTTGAAAAGTGTGAGTAAAATTCCGTTTAACCGATAAACCGAAGAAAAATGTTATTGGTTTAGCAATCTATTTGGTTAACGATTTTTAAATTTTATCACTACCGATTTCAATTTTTAAGTTCTATTAACGGTTAAAACCGAAACCCAATAAGGACATAGGTTCAAACACGTTATCGGTTCAGCTTTACTCTGCTAAAACCAATTGTCTCCTCGAACACAATTGGTTTGGCCTCCAAATATCTTTTCAGAGAAAATATCACTAAAACATACTTACTAAAGGTAATTTTAGTGAGAGATCTTTATGCCCATATCGTATTTGCTTAATCGTTATTGTAATCCTTAAAAAATTTAGCCGTAGTCCATAAAACTTAAAAAATCATTAACCAAATAGATTAATAAATAGATAACTTTTTTTTTCTTGCTCGCTTTATCGATTAAACCGATCTTTTGCACAACACTAAATTGTGGTCTACTTTGATGACACTTAGAACTTTGAATTTCACTATGAATGCAAAAGCAATTTTGAATAATATATACCAAAAGAAAAAGGAAAAAAGAATTCCAATAAATTTCCTAATGTGTTTTTACTTTAAAAAAGTATCCTACATTCATTTTTGTTATCAATTTTTACATTTTTTTTTTTGGAGTGTCAATTATTTTCTTTTAAACTTTGTAGTTTAACCCATTTTTTAAGAAAAAATTGAAAAGCTAAATAATCAAAAAAAGAATATCTTAAAAAAAAATTGATCTCGTATTATAGAATTGGTTTTAAAATTAACGAAAAAAAAAAATGAGAAAAAATAGGAAAGAGGAGAGAGAAATGACAAAAAAAAACGCTTTAAGAAGAAAGAAAGAGAATGACGAGCATACAAATGGGGCCCATAATATTCGTAGATTGATGGTCAAATTTGCCCCTATTAAACTCTTGGTTTAATACTACCAGAAAAAAAAATATCACTTTCGCCTAATGGACTCCAGTTTAATGATAATTTTAAATCTGCAAATGGATTTTCATAATGCCTTCTTGCATGGAGATCTCAAAGAAGAGGTCTATATAGAATAGAAGAGGTCTATATAGAATTTCCATCGAGATTCCGTGTTTCCAGTCCGAAAAATGTGTGTAATCTCCAAAAATCTCTGTACGGATTGAAACAAGCTCCATGTTGTTAGTTTGCGAAGCTATTAACGTTCAGACAGTCGTACTCGGATCACTCCCTCTTCACTATGCACCAAGGTGATGTGCATCTCAACGTTTTAGTTTATGTGGATGACTTGATTATTTCTAGAAACAAGTCGTGCCATGGAACGGTTCAAAGACTACCTCCACAAATGTTTCCACATGAAGCATTTGGGCTCCTTGAAGTACTTTCTGGGAGGTAAGGTTGTAGGGTTCCCAACGGTATATTTCCATGTCAACGAAAGTATTCCTTGGACATATTCTCTGACACCAGATTATTGGGAGCTAAACCCATCAACACTCTCATGGAATAAAATCACAATTTGGCACTGGCTGGTGGAGCCAATTTGACAGATCCAAAACCATACTATCGGTTGGTCGGGAGACTCATATATCTTTATTTCACCTAACCGGAGTCATCATATTGCATGCACGTTCTGTCTCAGTTCATGCGGCAACCGAAGGAGGCACACTGGAACGCGACTCTACGGGTAATACGATATATGAAGAAGAACCTGGGACAAGGAATAGTGATGAGGAAAGATTGTGACCTCCATTTGTACAGATGGTGTGATTCAGACTGGGTAGTATGCCCACTCACCCGAAGATCGCTTACCAGGTGATTTATCACGCTCGGAAATTCGCTTGTGTCTTGAAAAATAAAGAAGCAACGTATTGTCTCCTGGTCTTGCGCGGAGGCAAAATGTCGGTTAATGGCGATGATGGTATGTGAATTGAAATGGTTTAAATGAATCTTGCATAGTTTGGAGGTAGAACACGAGTATTTGGTTAATGTGTATTGTGATAGTCAAGCAACATTGTATATTGCCTGAAATCTAGTATTTCATGAACGAACCAAACATAATGAAATTGACTGTCATTATGTCCAGGATGAGCTTCAATCCAGTAATATATCCTCAGTTACGTGCCAACCAGTGAGTAGTTGATTGATGTATTTATGAAGGCGTTGGGCAAATCGCAGTGTGAACATTTACTTGGCAAGTTGGGTATTTGGAACCCTCATGCTCCAACTTGAGGTGGGGAAGGGGGTTATTGTTACCGGATGTAACCGACATAATAGTTCGGTTATATATATGGTAATTGTAATCAAATTGTAATTATGGTAATATAGGGATTGTGGTCGTATTAGAATAGGGTTACTTTAGGCGGTGACTTACTTGTATATAAGGAGGTCATATTGTGAATGAAAAGGCAGAGAAAATTCTCCCAAAATATTCTTGTCTCTTTACCGCTTTCACGTCCCTTTCGATTATAGCAGAGTCCGACTATATTTGGATTTGCCCCAAGTAAGGCCCGTAGGGGAAGGCACTTCCTACCAAGAAATTTTCCATACTCAAAGCTCAAATTCGAAATCTCTGATTAAAAAAGTATCAGTCCCATTCGCTGCATCATAGAATATGACGGTCAAATATGAGTTTCTATCGGTTGATCAAATTACTTAACCTTATATATTTGAGGAAGACAGTGTAAACAAAATTAACTTTATCTAGTTGTGCCCAACCAATTATTTAAATTAGTTGATTTATTCCCTGTGATATGACTCTTCTTTGAATATATTGATCCTTCTGTGATTTTTGTCTCATTGAGTAATGTCGCATGCATAAAGAAAAACAACTGGAAGTAGTACTAGACAGCTCTCTCTCATATTTATAGCCAGTTAAATAACCACCATCAAGAATATATTCCGTAGGATTTGCTTGGTACGCGGGATAAGGTGAGATATCTCAATATTAAATCTAGGATTAGATTTATACTATGATTGATTGATGGTATAATTTATTTTAGAATAAATTTATACTATCAAGCAAACACAATATAAATTTAATTCCAAACTTAATCCTGAATATCCCACCTTATTCCATCAAACTTGAGATTATTTTTTAAAATTTTAAATTGAAATATTTAATAGGAACATTTTATCATATGTTCATGTGCTCAACCGAAATATATTGCAGCTTGAATATTTACATAAGATTTACTAACAAAATTATCAATATTTTCTGCTTAATATTTATTATGACCAAGTTTAGGATTGGGAATGGAATCGGTCCACCTTCTATTCGAAGGACAAATATGTGTATGTATCATCTGTACATCCAATAAATAGAGTACGTGTTATAGGAAGTACTGTTGTCAAAACAATTGACTTTTTATAAGAATATTTGAATTTGAATTACAAGGATTCAATATTTATTTTTTCCAAGTGAATCTTATTTATACAGTACAACGAAACTCAATTTCTAGAACAAAAATTAACATGACCATATAAAATAAGGCAGAACGAGTAGTACCATAGTAACATCTAAAGGTGGATCTGCCTGCCCAATATCCACCCTACATTCAAGGTCATTGATAGTCACTTTTCCTCTCTCCAAGATAATAAATCACTTGTTATACATTGGTTTATCGTTAAATTAGTCACAAATTAATCTTGATAGATGAACTTTGCATATTTTTTATTATCCCATGCATGTGGCATCAGCAGTGAAGCTAGTCAGCCACCGTTATATATAATTACAGGTTCAATTCAGTAAATTTATGTCAAATCTTATTTTTATGTTAAGAAATCTATATATATAATCTATTCAAAATTTAGTTACAAAAGATATTATATGTAGTTTAAAATTCATAAACTAAAAATTCTTAATTTGTCTTTGTTTCTCAAATTTGGATTGCATCAAAAGTTTGATGCAACTGGTTGTAAATTTAAGCCCCAAAAAAGTTATCTTGAATAAAAAAATATAAAAGGCAATCAAAGCAATGGATGTGAGAGAAGAGTTGTGAGATCCAAAAGATTATGCCCACTTGTACAGAACTTGCGATTAACTAAATCTCTGATTTGTGACAAATTCTTAGTTTAATATTTTGGGGAATGTTCGTTCTAAGAATAATTAATTATTTATTTGCCGTGATTAGGAAATGACTATATAATTGCAACAGTCAATATTAATTTGCCGATCTGATTAAGTTACGGCGTATTAAAGGTTTAAAATTATTCTCTTATTGCTGATGTATTCCAGTTATGATTAAGGTTTATTTATTATTGATCAACATTCTCTATGATGATGAAGAAAATTATTTTAAATTTATGTGAACTATCCCAGATCTTTACAGCTAGCTAACATGTCCTATTTACATCGCCTTATGATATTTTCTTTTCTTTTTTGAATATTTTGAAAAAATTGCATAAACGGTAGATGCATTTTTTAAGCATATAAGCCAGGAAATCCAGACAGTCTACCTTAAGAGTAATTGAGTCTTAACGGATAATTGCATAAGTAGAGATGTAAGAGCTTCTTCTTTCGTCCACTAGTCTTCTTTTAAAAAAAGGAGAAACGCCCCAACCACGATGTTGCGCTACGAAATCCTCCCTCCATAGCATGACCTCTCTATATATAGATATAGGAGTCTTACAAGACTTAGACAGCTTCGAGAAGACTCCTTGAATTAGGAGCTATTTCAAATGAGACAGGAATGAAAGCAAGGCCGAGAGGGGAAGAGAATGGAATACTCGGGGAGAATCCTAGGACTTCAAGAAAGTCAGGTGAATGGTGCCTATACCCGAAAGCACATAAGCTCATATTCCAAGACTTTGAATGCGAACTAAATCGAAAGCTAATTGAAGGCTGGAGGACCTGACCCACTAAACTAAAGAATAGGCGTATGGAGGAGTAGAGTTAGTTAAAGTTGCACGGGACTCATTGCCTACACATCTACTTAAGGTAGAGTAGAGATTATTCATGAGAATTATTCGTAGTTCTCATAAGAAATGAGAGTACTTATACAACAACCCTTTAATTGCTATATGACTGTTGATTAAATTTCGAAGGAAACTCTAAATATTTTGTGTAAATATATATATATGTGTGAGCACTCATTGCTTTAAATTCTGAATTCTCTAATATCTGGTATGACAAACAAATTAAAGTTTTTCGGGTGACAATAAGGAAGATCATAACTTATTTTTTTAATTGGTACGATTCCATTCTTGTTTGGGACTTCGGTTAATTCAGATTCTTTCTTTTTCTTTTCTTATAGTTCTGAAAAAGTGTGACCAAATGCTCAAAAGAAAAATACTAAAAGAAGACACAAATTTAATATTGAAGCAGCAGGTTGTCTATTTCCCTTCACATATTATATTAGGTCGAGAAGAATAAGTCCTCGTTGGTCTCAGACATCACACAAATTCAATTTCAAAAACATGGAATATCAATCATAATTATCTTCCGATCTTCCTTTGATTCTTTTAATCATTATCTTTATATTATTTTATCAAACACAACCCTCTTTGTCCA
Organism: Lycium ferocissimum; assembly: GCF_029784015.1. Taxonomy (NCBI): domain Eukaryota; kingdom Viridiplantae; phylum Streptophyta; class Magnoliopsida; order Solanales; family Solanaceae; genus Lycium; species Lycium ferocissimum. The sequence continues at coordinate 15,464,333 of NC_081347.1, forward strand.
TTTTTGATAATTTCTCTTTATCAATAAGGGTTGTGGTGTAATGGCTGGTACTACTTCATCCTTAACCAAGTAGTCTCGAGTTCGAGCCTCCTTGGGTACGGAGTCACCACTGTTAGAGAGTGATTTGCCCCCAGTGTGGGACTACTCGGCACGAATCCGAATTTTATCGGGCCCCAATGTGGATACTAGACCGGATGAGAAACTAAAAAAAAAAAAAATATATAGATAATTTCTCTTTAACGCCCATTTTCTTTTGCCTCACTCGATATCAAATATTTGTACAGGATATTTTTCAACCACACATTTGATTCTTTGCTTCTAAAAGGATTATCCCTCTAAAAAGCAGAAAAAGAAAAAATTTATATGAGATATGCTAATTTGCTGAATGGGACTAAGATGTACATTTTTTTTTTTTTAAGATGTACATTGTAGGGTTTAAAATTTCGGTCTTACAGCTTATGAGGAGAAAAACACATGATGAGGATATTCATATGCAAGAAGTACTCAAACATTCGGAGCCATTTGGTTTTCCATTAGAAAGCAAGAGAAATTTTCTTTTATTCGAAGCATTTTGTGATCTTAAATTAATTATACACTTAAACATAATCATCGCGAGTAAGCATATGCTTAGCAAAAATTTTGAATTTGTAATTTAAGATGAATCTTAAATATTTGTGTGATCACAATTATCTCATTATAAAATGAGAATTTTAAAATTTTATTGTTTTTAAATATTCGAAGATGACATTCTTTGTTAAAGAGATCAAAACAAAAATTTATCACATGAAAGATAACAGAGGGAGTACCAAAAAGTGGGACTGTGCACAGTTTGGATATATATGAGAATCCGAGCCAATCCATGCTATTTGGATGGTCGGATTTCGAATTCGGATATTTGGTTTGGATATGAGCTATTGACAAGTTGGTATTTTACTAATTTATCTCTTCTTTAATCTTAGATTATTGCTATTTTTTGATTGAGAAAATAATGCATTTGATGTCGTTTATTTTCATTTTACAGGTTTTATGTGATTTAGAAGTGATCGGGAAAGAAATCAAGTAAAGATAAGTAAAAAAAAAAAAGAAAATATCAAAAAGTAGCTAGAAATGCAAAAAGGGACCAAAATTAAATGCTGAAATTCAGGGACTGTTTTGATCATATCTTTATTTGAGAAGATTAGGAATCCATGGAAGCAAGACTTAGGGGGAAATCTTCATCTTTGGCATTCACACAAGTTTGGGTGCTAGGGTTCTTACATCACACTTTGGGGTTAAAGATTTGATTGAGCACTTTCTTGAACCTTTACTTCATTTATTTAATTTCTTGTTTTGTATTGAACATCTAAGTATGTAGTATTTATTTCTTCACCTGAATCTTGTTTATGGGAATATTCATGATTAAAGTTTGGATTAAAACTCTTATTTTGCCTATGTATTAAATGATTTTTATTTCTAATGAAGTATGTCTTTGTCTCTTTAATTAATTTTGTTCTTTAATGTTTCTTAAGGGATTAGCTAATTCTAGGATTCGGTCCTTTACTTCAATTTGAGCTCAGAAGAGAAAAATTAAAGTTGGGAAAGATTAATTAATAAGGATTTGGAGCTTTAAACCCCATCTAATAACTTAAGCTAGGAATAGAAAAGTTAACTTGAGATTCAATTGATTGCGCTTAATATCACACTCTAAGACTTGAAAAAGCTTAGAGAAAAATTCATTGATTTGGTTGGAAGACTTTTAATGAGATGTTAGAAATCATTACCTATTAACATAAACTCATTCTTAGTTGTAAAATCGTGAAATACATGAGACCGTTACTTGAGAGTAATTTCCCTTGTTTCCATGTTTGTGGCCATTGATCATTTTACTTACTTTCTAGGTTTTATATTTCCGTATTAGGGATAGTCATTTCAAAATCAAAATATTATCAAGTGTTTGGCTTAGCATAGAAAGTGATAATTCCTTCCTTGCTTGATTGCCTATTATATTGTTTCCTGTGGGATTCGACCCCGACTCATAGTTGGGTAAATTATATTGCATACGACCGTGTACACTTTCTCTTTGAGTAGTGGATTTGGATGTTATCAGCTATGTTTTTAAAATTTCTAATATACGAATCGAATACGGGTTGGCACATTTTAAATCAATTCGACCCGAAATCCGAAATATATGAATACATATAAAAAGTTACACTTTCATTTTTAGGTTATTCGACATTTGTTTGGAATTTCAGTTTACTTTGTTAAAATTTTCAGTTTATTTTGTTAATGCTTTGTTTAATGAACTTTCTTATACATTGGTTGATGAAGATTATGAACTAGGTGTTAGGTTTTTGCCTTTCAATTTATTAGACATTTACTTGGGATTTAAGTTTATTTTGTTAAAACTTTTGTCTAATAAACTTTAAGTATTAATTGGCTGATGAAGATTATGAATTAGGTGTTGGGATGTAGGTATGGTGCAGCAGTGATATAAGCATCTTAATAAGGCGTACAACCAGATCTGAAAATTAAAATATTTACCCGAACCAAACATCAAAAATTTGATCCGATACAAGGTTAACTTGGATGGGTTCGCATTGTATTTTATAAAATTCGAAATTCGAAATTATAATTCAAAATATGCTAAATCTGATTCGATCTGACCGATGAATAGACCTACCAAAAAGAAATCAAGTGTTCATTCAAATTCAACAGACGTAAAAAAAAAAAAAAAAATTAACGGAAGCAATATATAGTAGCTCATTTTTTTAAATTTATCTAATTTGTATAGAAAGTTATTCGACACTTATATCAATTTTAATAAGGGAAAAGGGTTAAAAATGCCCCTCTACTTTGAGAAAAGGGCTAAAAATATCCTCCGTTATAAATTTGGATAAAAAATACCCCTTCCACCATTAAAATTTTCAAATATACTCCTATCTTAACGGAAATCACTAAATCCCACAAAATAACCCGATTTTATTTTTAAACCCGATCCAACTACATAAAAAAACTCATATGCGACCAACTTATTCCCGAGTCCTGCATCTGGAGCTACTAGGCACAGGAGTGGATAACTCATATGAATTTTTTATTTAGTTGGGTCAGGTCTAAATGGAACGGGTTTTAAAATAAAATCGGGTTATTTTGAAATTTTCGTTAAGACAGAGGTATATTTGAAAACTTTAACGACGAGAGAGGTTTTTTTGACCTCAATTTATAATGGATGATTTTTTAACGAATTTTTTATTTGAAAAATAGTTTATTAAATACTTCGTTATCTTTAGGGCAATTATACCGTCGAGTAAATGAAATACAGCACATTGGTTTTAAAATTTTTTACTCAAAATAATTTTCGATCGGATTATTTACGGATAATTTTTCAAAAAAAATATAAAAATAATTCCGTATTATATTTAAAAAAAAATTATTTGAGGGTATGAAGAGTATTTTTTACCTCAATTTATAATGAATGATTTTTTTAGTCTTTTTCCCAAAGTAGAGGGGTATTTTCGACCCTTTTCCCTTTAAAAAATTTACTACAAATACACGTAAAACAATTAAGATAACCACGAACAGTAGGGAGACACACCCTTTCATATTTTGATTGTTAGGTTAAGAAAACGTGTCAAAAAGTGTTCACAGCTAGCATTGAGCTTTGCAAAAGCATGAGACAGCATAGCATACCCAAGTTAAAAGGTGTAAACACCGTGTGAAAGCCTAATGCCATTTCCGTAATTAAACATAACTATAGGCCCTATTTGTTTCCCAAAATCTTTTATATACGTACTTCTTTTTTTTTGTATGATGACAAACTATACAATACATAATTAAGCCCCTCAATTTTTGCAAAATTTCTCTATTCCCCCAATTGTAGCTTGCTAGATTTCTTATCTCCAAAAATCCAATTTTTTTTTCCAGATTATTAGTACTTTACAAACCCCAATTTATATCTTTCTTCACTGTTAAGTTTCTGCAATGGATGATGGCAAAGAGGTAAATAAAAAAGAAAAAAAGTTTAATGGTTTGTTCTTGTTTGTTTTTTGCTTTCTTGATTTTCTTGAGAATTTAGAGTTAGAAAACAGTTTCTTGAAGTTCATTATATGATCTTTGCTTCCATATTTTTGCATTTTTACATGAACAAGTCTAGCCCCTTTGCAAAGCTTTAAGTAAGCGTTTGGCCATGAAAATGAAATATTTTTTCACTTTATTTGGAATTTTAAAGTTGGAGTTGTCTTTGGTTATAGTTCTTGCAAAGAATATTTGATTGTTTTAACGTACTGAAAGTGAAAAAAGTGGAAACAGGGCTCAAGTGTTTTCCAACTTTAAGTTGTATTTGGATTTTTCATGTTCAAACGCTGATTTTTAAATAAAGTGAAAAATTCTCATGCCCAAACGGGTCCTTAAGTTTTACAGGGCTTCTTTTATTTTCTTATTTTTTCTGAACTGTTGTTTTCATTTTTTTGGATACCCTTTTGGGTATATATGAATCTTGAAGTTTGAAATTCTACTTCTTTACATCTTTGAATTATCTAATTGCATGAATATGTAGATTTTGCTGTTTTTTTTTTTTTGAAGTGTTTTTCTCTTTGAATCTTGAATGTATTAGTCCTCTTGAAAATCTCTTAGTAATTCTACTGTTTGAACTGTTCATTGTTGTAGTCAATCAAGAATTTGTTATTTTGGTCAATTTTAATCATGTTAACTAAAATATAATTGGGTACATAGTCAAAACTCTCAATTATTCTTCCTTCAGACTATTCTTTTGTGTTTTTACTTGTTATGGGTGTCATGATGAACCTCAGCTATTTCCATCTTTTTTTTTTTGATTGGTGGAACTGTTCTTTTAACTTTAAGATTAGTCAATCTTTCTAATTTTTTAGCTGTCACTGTTGAGCAACAGTTGTTTGAAAATGTTAGGTCAGTAGAAGGCAAAAAAGTTGTGTACCTAACAGTTGATATCTTCCAGTTGGGGCCAGTCTATTCATTTCTATTTATGTTAATATTTATTAAGTTAGGTAGTTTATTTTGTGGATCTATAAAGATAAATGTGCACCTGGTTATAGGAATGTGGTGACTTAATTAGTTTTCTGCTGTCCCTTTTTGTGGCAATAAATTTGAATGCCTTAGTTGAATATGAAGTCACTTCCTCTTAGATAAGCATAATTTATGGAAGATATCAGGTGAAGACTCAAGATTGTGTTTAAGGGTGTGTATGGTAAATAGGAAAATGTTTTCAAAAAATATTTTTCAATTTTCCCATGTTTGGTTGGTCAAAATTCTTGTGAAAACACTTTCTCTAGGAAAAAATGTTCCTTAAGAATGAGGAAAATGACTTCCCCAGTGGAAGTATAAAAATAAGTTTCATAAGTGGCATTTCATTCATCCTCAAGCACATCCAATCCCACCCTCCCCTCCCCCCCCCCCCCCCAACAAAAAAAAAAAAAAAACCACATAGCCCCCACCTCCATAGTGTTTGCCTAAATGTTGTATTAATGCTTTTGATACAATTTTTCTGCTTATTTATATAACACCAGAAACTAAATAAGAAAACCACCGGCCGGGGTCTATCGGAAACAGCCTCTCTACCCGTCAAAAGGTAGAGGTAAGGTCTGCGTACACCCTCCCTAGACCCCACGGGGTGGGATTATACTGGGTATGTTGTTGTTGTATTTATTTTTCAAGAAAACATTTTCCTTCATACCAAACACACCCTAAGTTAGTACTTAGTAGTTGCATTTATAAGGAATAAACTTGGAATTCTTTGTAAGTTTTAGAGGTTAATGGTTTTCTTTTTCTTCTTCACAATGTCTAGTGTTATTAAGTTGGGTGGCCAAAAACTATACTTATTCTTGAACTTTACTAAGTAAAGAAACAATTAGGAGAATTTTGGATTTATGTAAAAGAAACTATATTGTTGAATTGACTCATGTGAATCTATTTTAATGAACAGAAGAGTGCACCATGGCTATCAGTGCCACAATTTGGAGACTGGGATCAAAAGGGTGGTGTGATGCCAGACTACTCAATGGATTTCTCAAAGATAAGAGAGAATAGGAAACAGAACAAGAGGGATTTGTCAAGAGCCAGTCTTGGTAACGAGGAAGAACTTATTTCCTCAACTAATAGAAAATCAAATACTGGTCATTCAGCCCACAGTGATGATCTCCATTACCATCAAAACCACTCCCCAACTGTAAGTTCTTTAAATGCCAGTTCTCTCTTTTTACATTTGTACATTCCCATCTTAGTTTAAATGCTGAAAACGAAAGACTCTTGAAATTTGTGGCCTAAAAAGTCTTAAGACATTTGTGTAGCTATAAATCAAATGAGTATTTTGAAGTTAAATTGTTAGTAAATATAGAAACTGTGTCATTCTTTTGGGACTGGAAAAAAAGGAAAGAATGTTACATAAATTGAGATGGAGGGGGAGTAGTTTTTTTTTTTTAATACATTTGTACTTTCCCATTTGAGTTTAAATGCTGATAGAGTTACAGCAAAATGTTAGATAATTTTCTGAGAAAATATGGTATTGAATACATTGATCAGACAAGTAGTTGGCAGTTATTAAATAAAGAGTGTGACAAATAATATATAGTTGGATACATGTGGTGGGGCCATTGTGTTGCTGATTAGTAGGTTGCCTGCATGGACAACCCTATATTCTCATATAACTAAGTAATTTTCTAAAATAATACCAGCTCATGAGTATCTTCAGACAATGGAATAACAATTATTGTACAACCAAATATTGATTTGTATTTCTTATGAGCTTTAACATTGGGATAAGGATAGATGTGTTGGTTTTTTTTTTTCCTCCTTTGGCAAGGCTTGGTGTTGAAAAGTTGAGGCTATATTTAATAGGTGTATGCATTAACCAATTTCTGATGACTTTTGATGCATTAAAAGTTACTAATCTTGCAAACTCAAAACCAGTTGGAACTCTTAGTTGATTATTTTGTTCACTCTCCAAAAATGTTATTGCACCCATGTTAGATCGTCCAAAAATGCACTACTTCTGGAGGATCCAACATGCACTCGTCGACATTCTTGAAGAGTCCGGGCAATATAGGACTTGATACAAAAAGCAAAAGGCTCATTGATGGTTTAAATTGGGCACAAGTGTTGTTCCCATGTGATGTTCCACTCATTGATGTATGATGGAAAGTGGTCCTCCCAAAAGGACCAAAATCACATGAAAACTATAAACAAGTTGCAAGAAAGTGATGTTTCCCTAATTTGGAGATACCAATTTTTCTTGTCCAGAAAAATTCTTTAAGCAAAGCATTCCTGTTTTACTTGGCTGTGGAAGGTCTTAGAATGTTGGCCTTGTGTTGGAAACTATCAGTTCATATTTGAATACAACCTCTTCAAGACTTCCTAGTATAATAGGAATCTTAATTGTGTTCTAGAAATCGTGTTTGGTCATAAGTCATAACCTTTTTTGTGTCTAATATACAATTTTCCTGTGGACCCTTGTTAAATTGGAAAAGCATAGCAAAGTCTGAACATCTTGAAAAAAAATGAAACCTATATAGCAATAAGGGAGAGGAAAAAGATGTCTGAATACCTTGAAAAATCGCGGTATTGCTAATTTAATGTCTCTTAGTTGAATTGAAGTATTTTGATTGTTTGTGCTTCTTGTAAGCTTTTAACATATGGTAAAATATGCACCATTGTTACTATGATATTCATTGCATTTATTTTCTTTTATCTTTTTGGTTGACAGACAAGGAGAAGCATCTTCAGCTACTTCAACTGCTGTGTGAAAGCTTGAAGAAGCTCATTGGATTGTTTTTTTGCGTATTTTTCTAACTTCTCTCTGTAATGATAATGTTCCTTCCTCAATGTTCTGATGGAACTCTTCTAAGAAATAGGACCTATTCTGGCTTTTGAAGATCAGCAATTGCTTGTCAAGTAATACCATTTGTGAATGTTCATGGTGACTATATCCTTTTGTCCTCTTTTTCTTTAGGTATACCGACTTGAAAATCTCATTTTTAATAGGCAAATAATGTTAAAAAGATTTTGCAGATTGTTCAAATTATTTTTACTAGGCAAATAATGTTGAAAAGATTTTGCAGATTGTTGAAATTCTGAATTTAGGTTTGTAGGACCCTGGATTGAACACAACTGCAAGTGCATTGCCAACCATAAAAATCCCACCAGAAGGGACTTTTGCGTTTTCTGTGTTTGTCTATTTATGTACATATAGCAGGCTTTAAGATTCTTTTATAACGAAAACTTGGTGTCAACATGCTTTTTAGTCTCATTAAAAATGATCACACAATGGTCAAATTTGAATCCCATTACTACTACTACACCAACAATATACCCCGGGGTAGAGAGGTGGTTTTTGATGGACCCTCGGCAGAAGGACAGACAACTCAAGTGTGTAAACAGACAATGACAAAATACTAACAAAAAACACAAAAAAAAGGAAACGTAACTACCACAAATTTGGATCTCATTATTAGATAGAAAACTGAACAGGTCTCCACAAAGTCGTAAGGTCATGTATGGGATTGACGCCTACCCAATGTCGGAGGGACAAGGAAGTTGGTGACTTGATCGACAGGGAGCCGGTGATCGAAGCCCCAGCAGCTGTAACTAGTCCTAAGATAGCAAAATTTCTTGTCGGGTAAGTCTTGACTAAAATATGATGCGAAAAAACTAAATCGATATGAATGAAAGATGCCTCAAAGCTTTTCCTTTTTTATATCTCGGAACGACTATTTTCGTACCTCGCTATGCTTGCTCATATTCATACCTCACTAATACATTTCACTTGAGTCTAAAATTGTTCTTATCGAGTAGGTTTAAATGGTAGTTTTACATGTTATGACAAAAAAAAAATAAAAAAAAATGAAAGCAACTATTGAGAAAAGGAATTGATTTGCTCTTTACATTATTGACAAAAAGGACGTGAATATGAAATGGCTCAGATTGAGTCTTTCTTTCCACTTCTCCACTGTTATTTTGAACATGGGGATGTTTTACACTATCATACTCTTAATTCTCTCTCTTGTAGATTTTGTTTTAAATATCAATAAAATGAAGGATCAATTGAAACTCTTTTTTCCATTGTTCAAGTAAATAAAAAGTTAAAAAAACAAACACCAATATGGAGTTCTTGTTTTCCTTCGCACAGAACAGGAAAAATCGAAAATGAATGAAAGACAAGTGAAGCCTCATTAAATGGTTTTTTAGCCCTTTAAAAACTTCTTATAGTTTTATGACCTTTTTACTTCATTTTTACACATAAGAGATCTAAAAGAATACGAAAGAGATCTGAAAATATCATTTTCTTCTATTCAAATTGTAAGAGGGCAAAATCTTATTTCCTCTGAAAATATTAATAGAGTTCCTCTACCCTTAATCAGAGGTTTCGGTTTCAAACCCTGGATATGAAAAAAATCTTATTAGGGAGCACTTCCCCTTAAATGGCCCTTACACGGCTAATTCGAATTGGTCAAGGCCCCAGTCCAAGTACCAGACAACAAGAAATCCGAAAAAAAAAAAAGAGAGAGTCGCAAAGGTAGTGGTCAATTCTAATGTTTTGTCGAATTTTCGCATTTTCATGACAAAAAGCGCCTCCTTTTTTTTTTTTTTGGGTAGTTCAACCAAATGTTTAAGGAGGAAATGAGATCTGTTGCCCTTTTACAATTTGAATAGGAAAAAAAATGACCTTTTGTCAGATATGTGCTATTTTTCAGAGCTTGTATGTGTAAAAATAAAAATCTCTTGTAAAAAAATCATAAAATTAAAAACATTTTGTTAGTGACTCATTTATGATAGGTCCATTCAAGTAAAATAGAACTACTTTTAGTCTCAAATATTTTTCTTTTTTGACAAAATAAAGGTGCTTCAAAGTATTTGATGTTTTAGAAAAAACAAGAACCATTCATGTTTTATTTTTTTTGTTGCTCCAATTGACTTTCTATTCAGATTAGTGGAATGTTAAATAAGTAAGACATTTAAAGAGAGATAAAAGATAATTTAAATGCATATTCTTATGGCTGTTAGATTTCTTAAGGAGTATAACTGTATAAGAATCTAACTTTAACTGTATAAGAATCTAAATTTGAAAAAAGGAGAAAATTTATTTTGAGTCTCTCTCGTATTCGTTACAAGGGCAATCCCCATCGGATTAGTATCCCAATTAGCTAGAACTAATTTCTTTACATTCTTAAAGAGTAATTTGTCTTGAAAAATAGATCAACAGATACTTGACTCTTGAGAAGCTTTTTGGAAGGCGATATTGTTGCGAGTTCATGCGCCATCTCTAATTTTTTCCGTAGAAATTAGATCTCGTGCCCTCTTACAGTTTGAATGTTTATTCAAATCTCTTATGTGTTTTTTTTCTTCAGATTTCTTATGAATAAAAAATGAAGATCTTTTATAAAAAGGTCGTAAACTAAAATGAGTTTGTGAAGGGCTACAAAATCATTTCTCCCTTTTTTTAAAATTTTCTTCTGTTTAGTTTAAATCAATGACTAGTTGTACTCTCAAGTCTCAAGTCATGGGCTTGAACATTTTAACTGAAACGATAAATAAACTGCATTAGGTACTCAATGGTGATATTATTGGATTGCTTATGTTGTACTAACTTCATTCACTTCTTCTTTGTACTGTTTTTTACTATGTTACTAAAAATCTTGAACTGGATTTCTTCGTCTGCATAGTTGTATTTAGTGGCAATAAAGATATGATAATTCCTTATCAATGCCATTTGATTTATCATGCTAAGGAGCAAGACGAGATATTTATATGCCGTTTAAGGAAGTGTTTGGTTGATGAGACACGGAAAGCTTCATATTTTTACGATGTGATTGCATGAGTTCAAAGAATACGACTCCGAAGTGATGGAAAAGCAAGAGCTTCTACCGGGAATCCGGAGCCAAAGGGTATAAAAATACACGGTATAAACTAAAAGGGGGCGGCCAAAAATTTATATACCAAAAGGGGTATAACGTGGATCAGCCCACGTTATACCCCAACTTTTTTTTTTAATTTGTCAGATTCAACGAAACCGAAAAAAAAAAAAAAATTTTTTGCGTAAAACGTGGATCCCTCCACGTTATACGTTTCATTAATTTTTTACCCGACGTCTTACAAATAGTTTGTAAGACGTTGCCTCTATTTAAATCATATTCGGCTATGTTTTTAATAAAAAAATTTATTGATTTTTTTAATTTTTAAAGCATATAGTTAATTTTAGTGAATAACTCAAATAATATTTTAATACATGCAATAATTAAATATGTGTTATATATGCGAACAGAAATAAAAAATAAAATATAAGTTAAATAAACGTCACACATTAACTAAGTAATAAATGTTAAATTACATGATAACTATTAAACGGCACAAGACATGTTATATATTCTTGGAAGATTACATAAAGAAACAACAATCGTACAAGTTAAGAAAAAACATAAAAACCAACAAGCAACAACAACTACTGATTTCCTTCGGGGCGGCGATTCTTGTTATGACACATTTGCTTGCACGTACTACACTTTCTAGCCATGCGAGCGGGAGCTATATCCATTTCATTCCTCCTTCTAGTTGTAGTCCGCGTTCACCGAAGTTCGCTCGTATTCGGTGTTTGCAATTAAACCGAAGGAGAAGGTGGCGATATGCCTCGTCGCCCAACGGTGAAAAATTTCACCGTACGTTTGCTTGTAAAACCCGCAATCCGTAGTACTTGCTAACATAGTCCTTTGGTTGAATTCCGCGGATATCACAAAATTTAATTGCATGTGAACATGGCATATGGTAGTTTCTCCACTTCCCACACGAACACTTTTTCCTTCGGCGAGACTTTATGGATATTTCTGCCCTTACCTTCGTGTGCAAATGTCAGAATCTCAAAGACCCCTTCAGTTGCATTGTATTGTTGCATGTCAGTATGCTTTAGGGACCTCTCCCGATTTCATCAAACTTCTTTCAACAATGCGCGGCCAAAATTTGTTATCCGCAATCAACAAATCGAGCAAGGTGCTTCTCTCAACAAACCGATCAACAAGATTTTTAAATGTATAACGGACCATGGCAGTAACGGGCAGTCCACGAGCTTTCTTCAATAAACCGTTGTAAGACTCGGAGACATTCGTTGTCATAGCCCCCCACCTATGACCGTTGTCCTTATGCGAATGTCCATTTCTCCTCCGGAAGAGATTTTAACCACGGATACGCTTTGGAGGTGACATTGTTTTGATTTGTTCCATCCTCGTTTTTATAGTTCTTCTTCTAGTGCTGCGTAGCCGCCAACCACATTAGGTTCTCAAGTCACCGTTGAGGAACTTTTTATTGAAGATTGCTTTTCAAATGCCGAACGCAAAACCTATGGTGTGTGGATGGTGGTTGTAACCAATCATGTGTTTGGACACATTGCAAGATGCCACGATGACGGTCGAAATAAGTCCAATTCCTTGTCTCTCACGAACAATATGTCTCCACAACAACACAAGGAACCCGTCAAGACTCAAAGCTCTCACGTGCAACAATAGCATATGCAAGTGGAAAAATGTTATTGTTCGCATCAATTCCGACGACAATTAGCGGCTTCATCTCATACTTACCGTACGAGATGAGTACGAGTATCGAGAGATGACGGGCCCGCAACTTTTGAATCCATCGATGCTTGGTTTATAAGCGAGAAAAGAAACTTGAAGATGTGTTCACCTTGCGTTGTAGTTGATTGGTGCTCCCCGCTCAACAACGGTCACCGGATTGAAATATTTTAAGGCGACTATGTATCGGGGCAATGTCTTGAAAGAGGTTTCAAAATCACCAAATACCATTTTAATAGCTTTCTTACGCCCGCTTTTGTGTTTTTATAACTAGGAGTAAACAAATACAATCCTTTTATTTTTTCCAACCGACTTAATACCGATGTATGGATCGACCATAATATATGGTATCAACGTAGTAGCAATTAGGTACCGTTCAAATTGAAATGATCCTTTGTGTAATCATCAGTGAGACAAGCGTGGTGAAGATCCGCTTTGCACCTTCCACATACCACTTGAAATTTCTCTAAAACGGATCATCCACTCACATCCCAACATATGACGCTTGCAAATAACCCTCCAAAATTTACCTTTGGACTGATCACAAATGAACTCTTTCTTTTCTTTGAGACAATATTGTCTCACTGCGCCTTTCATTTCCTGCTTGTTCTGAAATAACATACCTAATTGCATAATACAAGGAAAATTATCAACCCCTAAAAATGGGCCAACAAATAAAAAGAATATTCGTTGCCACCATACTAACTTTGATTTGATAAATTCGGGTTTTTACAATCCCAAAGTGCGGATCGGCGGACCGTCATCTCTCGTGAAAGAAAATCATCCAGACCTTAACTTGTGTTATCCAAATACGGAATCGCATTAGAATGGTAGCTAACGTTACCATCAACTTCGACGATAATGTCTTCATAAGAATGACCATCATCATCAGATGAGTGATCATCGTCTGTTTCTGTGTGATCTAATGGGATATCACTATCTGACTCACCGGAATGATCATTAGCTACATCATTATTGCTAACAATTTGTGTGAGCTGAGTTAATACGGGATTTTCTTCAAAATCGTTACACTACAAACATAGGAAAAATTCAGGGTTCAAATCTCAGAAACAATTAGTTAGAAGTCTCCTAGTTTAAGCGAAAAAAATATTGTTATATTTACCTTTCTGTAAATGACTCTACTTGAGTAGGGCGATATCGAACTATACTCCCGCCACCTAATTCACTTGTATCTGGAGCACTACTCGGTCCAGGAATATCACAGCTCTGCATAGTCCAACCAAAGTTATGTGATTGGCTTCCAACTCATACCATTGTTTCTTGTTGAAGTGTACCTCTTTGAAGCCCAATATTCATAGCGGGAAGATACATAGTATCCCGAATATCAAACTCATCGTCGGTGGGTGCTTGACATTAGTAGAGCGTTCAACGATTGCATACATGTCAAGTGTCGCTATATTGATATGATTGCTAAATATAGCGTGACTTCGAAGAAATAATGATAAGGAGTCATCGTCGAAATAAGAGTTTCCTCGTAAATGGGAAATCCCCTAGCCGTAATTGATGTTGGATATCGTCCGGTGATAACCCCGAAATGTTAGGATCGATTATGGCCATTTTGCTTATGAAAACACGTTGTAGACAATCGTATTTGAGGGAAATTGGAAACCCTTGTACGGCTCCTTGCACGACGGTTATATCTCACTGAACCTTCTTCGTACACAACTTCACCACCCCAATATAAGTTAACTCTTACATAATTTTCCACCATATTATTTTCAACAGAATACAAATGTTTAAGAGCAGTGGAGAATGCAAGAGAGAAGTGGAGAATTCTTGAAAAATGAAATCTACAAGGAAGAAGTGGAGAATTCGAGAGAGATATGCGAATGCAAATCTAAAATTATTGGATAATGCAAGAGAGAGAAGTGGAGAATTCTTGAAAAATGAAGTCTACAAGCGAGAAGTGGAGAATTCGAGATACGCAGAATACAAATCTTAAGCGAGTATATAAAACAAATGATTCACGGACCTTTGATTGTCATAATCTTTGATGTTGAAAAAAATATATTTTATTTGATTTTACGAATTGACGATTGCATTTGGCGATTTGACGACCGTATGCATTCTCGCGCCTTAACAACAAAAATTTTACAAATTATTTTACTATTTTGCTTTTACGGTACATGCGTGATTTGATCCTTGCAAGCATTCTTGAAAAGCAAAATTTTTTTTTTTTGTTGTTACGCGTACGGTCGTCAAATGAGAATCCAATTCGCAAACGATATTTTCAACATCGTCAATCACACATGCCGTAAAAAACTAAAATAATAAAATAATTTACTTCTTTCAAAATTTTTGTTAGTTGAAGGTGGAAAATTATGTAGGTGCAGCTGCGAAGAAGGTGCGGATGCTTAAATCGTCAAATCTGCTATGCAATCATCAAGTCAATTCGTAAAATCAAACGATAAATATATTTTTTCAACATCGACATTATGACAATCAAAGGTCCGTGAATCATTTGTTTTATATACCCGATTAAGATTTGTATTAAGTCATATCTCACGACCCCTTCTACGCTTTCGCTCGTAGACTTCATTTTTCAAGAATTCTCCACTTCTCTTGCATTATCCAATAATTTTTAGATTTGCATTCAAATATCTCTCTGAATTCTCCACTTTCTTTCGTAGATTTCATTTTCAAGAATTCTCCACTTCTCTTTGCATTCTCCCGTTTTTTAGCTCTTAAACATTTGTATTCGTTGAAAATAATATGAAAAAGAGTTGCGGTGATAGAGTTATCTTATATTGGAAATTTCAAGTGTATATGGTAAACCACGTCGTGTACGAAGAAGTTCAGCGAGACATACTTAACGATCCATTATCGGTATTAAGTCCGTGCATTTGTTTACTCTAGCCGTACAAAGGTTTCAATTTCCTCAAATACCATCGTCTACAACGTGTTTTCATAAGCAAAATAGCATCTGCGATCCTAACCTGTTCAAATTGAAATGATCCTTTGTGTAATCATCCGGAGACAACTGTGGTGATATCCAACATCAATTCACATGGCTGAAATAACCTCGATTTCCCATTAGACTCTTTCTTTTCTTTGAGGAAACTCTTATTTCTGACGATGACTCCTTATCATTATTATCAACCCCCTAAGTGGGCCAACAAATAAAAAGAATATTCGTTGCCACCGTACTATATTTAGCAATCATAGTGCGAATCGGCGGGCCCGAAGTCGTCTCTCATGAAAGCAAAAATCATCGGGCCTTCTGTGTTGTCAAATACGAATCGCATTAGAATGGTAGCTAACGTTACCATCACTTCGGCTGATAATGTCTTCATAAGAATGACCATCGTCGTAGGATGAGTGATCATCCTAATGATATCATATCGACTCACGGAGTGATCATTGATCATTATTAACGGATGTGGTGATTAATACGGGATTTTCTTCAAAATCGTTACACCTACAAACATAGGAAAATTCAAGGGTTCAAATCTAGAAACAATTGGTTAGAAGTCTCTAGTTTACAAAAAAATATTGTTATATTTACCTTTTACGTAAATGACTCTACTTGAGTAGGCGATATCGAACTATACTCCCGCCACCTAATTCACTTGTAACTTTGGTCCGGGAATATCATGACTTCTGCGTAGTCGACCAAAGTTGTTCTTCCGACGTTTCTTGTTGAAGTGTACCTCTTTGAAGCCCCGAGAAAGCGGGAAGATACATAGTATCCAGGTATATCAAACTCATCGTCGGTGGGTATTCAACATTATTGAGCGTTCAACGATTGCATACATGTCAAGTGTCCTTTATGCGGTATGATTGCTAAATATAGTTCGAAGAAATAATGATAAGGAGTCATCGTCCGAAATAAAGTTTCCTCGTAAATGGCAAATCCCCAGCCGTAATTGATGTTGGATATCGTCCGGTGATAACAACATTAGGATATTTTTTTGCTTATCGCACGTTGTAGACGATCGTATTTGAGGGAGACTGGAAACCTTTGTACGGCTCTGCAACGGTTATATCTCGCTGAACCTTAACTTCGTACACGACTTCGCCACCCCAATATAAGTTAACTCTTACATAATTTTTCACCGTATTATTTTCATGAGAATACAAATGTTTAAGAGCGTATGGAGAATGCAAGAGAGAAGTGGAGAATTCTTGAAAAATGAAATCTACAAGGAAGAATTCGAAGAGATATACGGAGATACAAATCTAAAAATTATTGGATAATGCAAGAGAGAAGTGGAGAATTCTTGAAAATGAAGTCTACACACAAATTGTACAAATCTTAGCAATATAAAACTAATGATTCACGGACCTTTGATTGTCATAATGCGTGTTGAAAAAATATATTCTTGATAGTGAATTGTGATCCTATTGTGTGCATGCATTACGCGCCTTAACAACAAAAATTTTACAAATTATTTTACTATTTTGCTTTTACGAAAATTTTGCATGCGTGATTTGGCTTGTTGCAAGTTCTTGAATTTTTTACGCCGGAAGGAATCCTTGCGATCGTCAAAATCACGCATGCGGTTGTAAGCAAAATAGTAAAATAATTTGTAAAATTTTTGTTGTTAAGGCGCGAATGCATGCGGGGCCAAATACGCTTGACGCAATCGTCAATTCGTAAAATCAAGCACAACATCGGCATTATGACAATCAAGGAGTCAGTGAATCTTTGTTTTATATACCCGGTTAAGATTTGTATTAAGTGCAACTCACAAGGCGGCTTCATTTTTCGAATTCTCCACTTCTCTCTTGCATTATCCAATAATTTTTAGATTTGAGAGACGATATCTCTCACAGGGCCCGCATTCTCCCTTTGACCGCACTTTGGGATTGTAAAAAACCCGACTTATCGTATTTCCAATTTAGTCTGATCGGTGGCATAAGCAAAATGGTATTCTTTTTATTTGGACGATATCCCAACATCAGTGCGGCTGGAAAATTTCCCATTCTGAGGAAACTCTTATTTCGGGCGATGACTCCTTATCATTACTGTGACCGAGTCTGCCACTATATTTAGCAATCATGATATAGCGACACTTGGTATACTATCGAAGCTGATGAAAACGCCCCTATATTGAAATTTTGTGGCAATGAAGTTTAATATTGCCGGGATACTATGTATCTTCAATATGAAAATGTTAGGCTTCAAGTACACTCAACAGAAACAATGGTAGAATTTAGATTAATCACACTAACTTGTTGGACTATCTGGCAATACAGACCCAGTAGTGCTCAGTCTAATGTATTACGTCTCGCCCTAGAAAGTAAGAGTCATTCTGAAAATAAATAAATAAGCGATAATTTTTTTAGAAGCTTAAATAAGGAGACTCCTAACTAATTGTTTTACGAAGATTTGAACCCGCGGAAATTTTCTATGTTTGGAATTAAGCGATTTTTGAAAAATCGTATTAACTTCGGCTCACACAAATTATTAAGCGATAATGTGTAGCTAATATTTTCCCGTGTCGAACAAATGACGAAAATCCCATTAGATCCTGCGAGCGAGCGATAATCACTCATGCGATGATGATGTGCTATGAGCATTCTTGCCGAGTGATGGTAAGCGTGCTACGTTCTAATGCGTTACGTATTTGGATAACCTGAAGAAAATTTCCGGATATACTTTCATGAGAATGGCAATCCCGATTTTCAATACACTATAGAGACATATAAAAAAACAGATTTATCGAGTATATAATTAACCAATGAATATTCTTTTTATTTGGTGGCCCATTTTTAGAGGTTGATAATTTTCCTTGTATTATGCAATTAGGTATGTGAATTTTTTTTTGAACAAAGAAATGAAAACGATGTAGCGTAACTCAAAGAAAATTCATTATGTCAATCAAAGGTGAATTTTGGAGGGTTATTTGCAAGCGTCATATGTTGGGATGTGAGTGGATGGTCCGTTTTAGAGAAATTTCAAGTGGGTATGTGGAAGAGCGGCCAGCGGATCTCCACGGTTGTCTAGCGGATGATTACCTGAGTCTCATTTCAATTTGAGCGGTCACTAATTCTTTATACGTTGATACTATATATTATGGTCGATTCTACATCGGTATTAAGTCGATTCGGGGAAAAAATAAAAGATTGCATTTGTTTACTCCTAGTTATAGAAAAGCACAAAGGGCGTAAGAAAGCTATTAAAATGGTATTTGGTGATTTTGAAGCCTCTTTCAAGACATTGCCCCGATACATAGCTGCCTTAAAATATTTCAATCCGCGGACCGTTGTTGAGTGGGAGCACCAATCAACTACAATGCAAGGTGAACACGTCTTGATTTTCTTTTAAGGGCTTATAAACCAAGCATCTGGATTCAAAAGTTGCGGAGCTGTCATCTCGATAGACGGTACTCATACGTACGCCAGTAAGTATGAGATGAAAGCTGCTAATTCTTTGTTGGAATTGATGCGAACAATATTTTAACTTGCATATGCTATTGTTGCACGTGAGCTTTGAGTCTTGGACGTGGTTCCTTGTGTTGTTGTGGAGACATATTGTTAGAGAGAGACAAGGAATTGGACTTATTTAAAGTTGTCGTCGAGGGCATCTTGCAATGTGTCCAAACACATGATTGGTTACAACCACATCCACACGCCACTAGGTTTTGCGTTCGGCATTTGAAAAGCAACTTCAATAAAAGTTCCTCAACGGTGACCTTGAGAACCTAATGTGGTTGGCGAAATACGAGGCACCGAGAAGAAGAACTATAAAATGAGGATGGAACAAATCAAAACAATGTCGCCTCCGGCGTATACTGTGGTTAAAATCTCTTCGGAGGAAAGAATGGACATTGCGTAAGGACAACGGTCATAGGTGGGGGCTATGACAACGAATGTCTCCGAGTCTTACAACGGTTTATTGAAGAAAGCTCGTGGTTGCCCGTTCTTGCCATGGTCGTTATACATTTAAAAATCTTGTTGATCAGTTTGTTGAGAGAAGCACCCTTGCTGATTTGTTGATTGCGGATAAAAAGTTTTGACCGCGCGTCGTTGAAAAAGAAGTTTGATGAATACTGGGAGAGATCCCTAAAGCACACTGACATGCAACAATACAATGTAGCTGAAGGGATCTTTGAGATTCTGACATTTGCACACGAAGGTAAGGGCGGAAATATCCATAAAGTCTGAAAGGCGAAAAGTGTTCGTGTGGGAAGTGAGAAACTACCATATGCCATGTTCACATGCAATTAAATTTGTGATATCCGCGGAATTCAACCAAAGGACTATGTTAGCAAGTACTACGATTGCAGTTTTACAAGCAAACGTACGGTGAAAATTTTCACCGTTGGGTGATGAGGCATATTGGCCACGCTTCTCCCGCCGATTTAATTAAACACAGAATACAAGCGAACTTCGAAACCGGACTACAAATCTGAAGGAGGAATGAAATGGATATAGCTCCTGCTCGCATGGCTAGAAAGTGTAGTACGTGCAAGCAAACAGGTCATAACAAGAATCGTTGCCCCGACAGAAATCAGTAGTTGTTGTTGCTTGTTGGTTTTTATGTTTTTTCTTAACTTGTACGATTGTTGTTTCCTTATATAACATGTCTTGTGCCGTTTAATAGTTATCATGTAATTTAACATTTATTGCTTAGTTAATGTGTGACGTTTATTTAACTTATATTTTATTTTTTATTTACGTTCGCATATATAACACATATTTAATTATTGCATGTATTAAAATATTTATTTGAGTTATTCACTAAAATTAACTATATGCTCTAAAATTAAAAAAATCAATAAATTTTTTATTAAAAACATAGCCGAATATGATTTAAATAGAGGCAACGTCTTACAAACTATTTGTAAGACGTCGGGTAAAAAATTAATGAAACGTATAACGTGGAGGGATCCACGTTTTACAAAATATATTTGTAAAACGTGGATCCCTCCACGTTATACGTAAAAAAAAAAAAAAAAAATCGGTTTGGTTGAATCACAAATTAAAAAAAGTTGGGGTATAACGGGCCGATCCACGTTATACCCCTTGTATATAAATTTTTGACCGCCCCCTTTTAATTTATACCGTGTATTTTTATACCCTTTTGGCTCCGGATTCTATGCCTTGAACTTTATTGGAAAGCCAGTTTGCAGGGCTACACCTATAAAATTCACTTTATGGTTGATCAAACTCATGACTTCCGCTATTGAGGTATATTATCACGTCGTTGAGACATTCTTTATTTTTTCTTGATATCATGCTTCAAATCCTTTTTTACCTCGAGCCGAAAATCTATCTGAAACACCCTCCTTACCCCATGAAGGTAGGGATTAGATTTACGTACATCCTTTCCCCAGATCTCACCTGAGGAAATACACTGGGTATGTTGTTTTTGTTGGGACATTCATTCTTTGTGTGTGCGTGGGGCGCGCGCGGGGGGTTGGTGCATGATTTGGAATCTGAAAAGGAAAATTGGAGATTTTAAAGGCACATGAACTCTTTTTAACGGCAACAGTAAACCCTATTGCCTTCCAGAAAGCTTCTCAAGAGTCAATTATCTGTGGGACTATTGGTCTCTTTTTCAAGACAAACTACATTTCAAGAGAGTAAAAGTTTAAAAAATTGTCCACCAAGAGGAGTGCCTCACACAACTTTTATGGGTTAGGTCAGACTCAAAAATAGCTTCTCTGAAAAAACATAAAATGTGGACCAGAAATAGTGCAATAAGTGTGGAAACACCAAAAATGGTTACTTTGCTGTTTTTATGGCTTTGTAATGGAGCATGTTACTCATTTCAGTCTTCTCTAATGATTTGTACATAACTCCAGTTTTGGTAATAAAGTCACTAGTTACCCCAGAAAGTGTGGAAATAACCATTTTAACAAGTCGAACAACAGCTTTTACTTTGCAAGATGCATCCTGCCTTCATTTTTTTTTCATTTAATTTTCCTTGGAGAATTTTAACGTTTCAAAAGAATAACTTCTCAATGGAATGTGCATTACAATGATTTTCCTTTCGGCTTACGTGTGTATAGTTTCTTTAAATGTTGTCATTATTTGGGTAAAAAATTAAAACAAGTTTTGGCAAATTAAAACGGGCAATTTGCAGGATTACCCTTCGCTGGGGGTGGTCTTTAATTTTTACCCCTCAAAATGGTGGTCTTTAAATTTTACCCTTCAGGCAGAATTTACACCTCACAGGCAGAATTTGCAGGGCAGAAATTCTGCCTTAAGGCAGAATTTTGCTGGGCAGATTTGCAAAATTCTGCCTCACGTTTTGCAAAGTCTGCCTTGCGAAATTCTGCCTAGCGTTTTTTTTTTTTTTACCTGAGCTGGGGTTCGAACCCACAACCTCGGGGTGTTAGGCGAGGGGTATAAATTAAAGATTACCAATTTGAAGGGCAAAAATTAAAGACCACCCCAAATGAAGGGCAATCCGCGCAAAAAAAGGAATTAAAACTCACAACATTTGCTTCCGTGTTTAAATCATGTCATGTAATGTGTACTCAGATCCCCTACTAGATTCTTTTCCCAAAGCATGAGAAAGTCCGAGTTTACGTAATGCAGATTTTGGGGAAAGATTCAACATAAAATCGTCAAAAAAAAAACACTAAAAGTTCTCATGGAAAATTTTAGCTCCAGTTGAAGACAATGATGCATGAACCAAGTTTTCTCAGTTTTAACTACCACTAAATGCTCCTTGGGGCCGACTTTAGATTGATACATAGGATTATTAGCCAGCATGCACGCAGATTCACCATATAGCTTGACCGTGAGAACATACACATCAAGCTGTACTTTGTTCAAACTAGATCTACCTACCGGAAAAAGAACAACAAAACCAACCTCTGCAAACTAGGACAAACCTCAACATGTGAAGAAGACCTTTAGTGCTAGAGATATGCATCGACTGCAGCAATCAAGATACAATTTCTGCAATCACACCTTCTTGATGATTTGGACAACGTCTTCATCTTCTAGTTCATGTTCCTGGTACAGAGAGCAAGAGTAAAGACCGACATCCTAATTGCAGAAAACCAAGGGACAAGGGACAAACAAACTAGCAGATAATATGTATAATCCAAGCAGTTCAGAAGAGTTTACCTTGCCCACCCTCTGAGGCTTGTGTTTTGCACTTGAACCCCAAACCAGGGCACTGCAGAAACCATGGCACATGTTTGTTAAAGAAGACGGATAATGTCAAACGATACCAAACCTGAGGTTAACATTCTATGACAAACTTTATGAAATCAATGATGTGAAGCCAATGGAAAAAGGTCCTCAAAAGACAAAGCACGTTGAGCATGCAAGTTAGTATAACACTAAAGTTCAAATACGAATTCACAGCTCCCAGGTACGGGCAATGATGATTGAAGCTTCAACCAAGTGGACCAGGAGAGCAGACAAGCTATTTTAGAACTCATGACTGTAATTTTTTCTGATTTAACCTTCATCAAATTATTGCTTTATCTCAAAACAAACTTTGAGGAAATATCAATTATGCTTCACCAATGTTTGACAGTATGTATTGCTGTTTCACATCATTAAAAAAAAAAAACCAAACACAGAAGAAGGGGGAATGGAAATGAGAGCTTTACAACTACAAATCCCACAAGCTCAATAAGCATCCATCTGGTTGGCAATATCCTGTTCCTAGCTCAAGAAGCATTTTACCAGTATTTCGAGTTCAATTTTTTGAATAATATTAGCCAAGGTGTCAAGAGTTTGCAATATTCTGTTCCTTTGGAGTTTCAGTAACTACATGATATTTCAAACCCTCAACCCCATCCCCATCCCCTCCCCCCACCACACTCCGTTCTCCTTTTCTATGCCATCTTTGGGCCATAGGAGAGAAGGTCCTTATCTTTCAAGGTGGTGTTTCACATACGAAAGCTCACACAGTTTTTCCTCAAATTATGCACAATTGTCCCTTACACACTTACTATGCCCTCCTCATGTCTCCCTTAAAAATCCCTTTCCCTTTCTTCGTAAAGAAGGATGCCATACCTAAACCCATCCTCTTGACAACACATGTAAAAGGTACTTTTCATTCCATTATGAGAAAACTGTAGAAGGAGAGTTTTGCATGGAAAGACATACTATTTGTATTGTTTAACCATATCCTTGTGGATTCTTTCACAGAAGTCCTCCACTGTCCTCCTCTTTGATGATAAAATAACTGGATCCTCATAGTCTGGATTCATTCCCTTCGGCTTTGTGTATATGCGGGTTAGACTAAGATATTCCCAAATCTTCTCCAGCAGGCCATCAAGATTCCATTCCAAATGAGCACTGCAGGAAATCATACAAAAAGCATTTTACGATAATATCAGTATATTCTTAAGGGAAAGAGAAAACATGACTAAAATGATTCGAGCAGGTACTACATTCTAAACCAAGCAATTTAATTAGAATCTAAAAATTCTGTGTCTTTATAGCCAGAAAGAAGCAATGTTGTTGGAACAGTCAGGGCTAGAAAAGCAGTGTAATGTCACTTCAGTAAGTGAAAGCAAATTAGATCCCTACTAAGGCCGTAGAAACTTGGATACCATGTAAAAACTAAAAAGTCAGAGAACTTATTCTGAATTGAGTGTAACTTGTAACAATGTATAATGACAGCTTCTTATATGAGAATCTTAGCTATATACAATATGGTGAGTAGTTGTTCTCTACCACCAGAGTAAGTAATTTCTACTAGGGGAAAAAAAAAAAAGGGGGCAGCCCGGTGCACTAAGCTCTCCCTATGCGCGGGGAAATTTCTACTAGAAAATACAAAGAAAAACATCATCTATTATTCTCTTAGTGAAGTTACAAAGAATCTAGATATGTTGTGAATCTAGAAATATAATGAAATATAATTCCATTAATCCTTCTGAATTTCGACCGTAGTGATGAGAGGAAGTCAGAGTAACCTCACAGAAACGTAATTGTCAAAAAAGAGATGGTTGTGAAACACATTTGTAGCGATCCTTAACCCTGAATTCATGAGGTTCAATCGCCAAGCCTAAGTCGTGTGAGGGTGCCAATCCAATCTCCTGAAAAGATCTAGCTAGCTAAACACCTACTTGCCTCTTTACTGGACGGCGATGTTTAGTAGAAACTGGTTCAACTACACACATTACTCCAATAATGTTTTCTCTTATTGGATACTTGTAATTGCAAAATGATGTTTGTCAACCAAACGAAATCTAAATGTGACCATACTGCAAATTTCAAAAGAAAAAAATTGACTCGAAATAGGGTCAGCTAAAATGGGAAAAACCATGTGCAGCTCAAATGCTGAACGGAGGGAATAAAGTGGCGTAGGATTTTACCAAGAGTCTGATGTATGTTCATTGTCAAGAATCTCTAATTTTATTAAAGAAGTGCATATTTCTGATACTTTATCGAAAAATATTAAAGAAGTGCACATTTCTATTAGGCAGTCATGAATTTCATTCAACATTAGCACAGGTAGATATGTTGTTTACTAACTTGTTAGCTATGAAGCTTCTGTAAATGATGGATGAAAAGAGAGGGGGGGGGGGGGGGGGGGGGGGGGCGGTGGGAAGAAACTCAAAAACGGATAACTACCTGATTGGACAATAGTGCGGAAGTTTATCCAGAATCTCCAGCTCTTCCATTGTGATTTGATCAATTTTGTTCACAACATAGATGCAAGGTGTGTATACTCTACTGCCTTCAATGACATCAATAAGATCATCAGCAGTTGCATCATACCGAAGATGAACATCAGCGTTATGTATTCTGTATTCGCTCAATATGGCCTTCACAGTGTCAAGGTCCAAATGGGTATTGGTCACTGTTGATGTCAAATTGATCCCACCCTTCTCTTTCTTCCTGAATGTCAGATTAGGTGGTTCCTTGTTCAACCTAATAAAGGGAAGAGCACCAAGAATCGTGAATCAATAGGTGGGGAAAGCAGACTACACAAGGCGAACGCAAACATTACAGTCTTTTACCTAATGCCAAATCCCTCAAGCTCTTTCTCTATGAGACGTTTGTGAGTAATTGGCTTTATTGCATCGAGGACGATAAGTATACAACTGCATGTCCTAGCAGTACTGATAACCTGTAGTTGTTATCAATCACAAGATAAGCGATATTAAGTTCACCAACTAGTTCTTAATAAAACGAGAGATGAAGGTCGAACACTCTCAAGGTTTTATGTCACACAGCAATAGTCAGCATTTCATTCACACCTACTTACAAGAACAAAGAGGAACAGAGGGATTTGAGGGAATGGAACTTTGTTGGCCGTCATATGGTGTATTTAGTTGGCATGCAACACTATAACATCCCCTTTCTTTGTGTAGTTTTACCATAGTTTTCATGTCTTCAACAGAGCCAAATTATTCCGATCTTTGTTTTCCCTAATATATCCTCAACCGTTCTGGAGCATTTAGCAGAGCTATTCATTGCAAGTTCAGTTAGAAAGGGGAAATGACAGATGTAAAGCTGGATGTAACTGTGGCTTTATCAACAAGTGTCATGTTTTGTTTTCAGAGGTGTGCTTTTGTGGTTTCTTATACTTCATTCCAATTTTTTAATAAGTACATGCCTTCTATTCCAAATTATTTGGCACTGTTTGATTCGACAAGAAGTTTAAGGAAGACAGATAAAAAAGTTTAATATGCATTAAGCGCCAAAACTACTCTTTGATGTTTGTTTTTATATCAGTGGGGCATACAACAACTCATGCCAATGGAAAATTAGGAATGCAAAAGTTATTAGTTTCTGTATAAGTAAATATAGAAAAGCCATACTCATTTGGACGAAAGATTGATAAACAAATTAGAATGGAAGGTGTGTATTCAATGTGGAGAAGAAACATAGATATTTTACAACTGACCTTCATCGTGACTGGAGAGCAATTCACTTTAAGTACCATTTTCTTAGGTTTTAAATGTATCTACTTGGTTTGGATACAGATATAAATCCCCGTTTTATTATGAAAAAATATATGGTGCTAAAGAAATAATGAGAAAGCTAAGCTGCAAACACAATACTTTACCTGCCTTCCTCTACCTTTTCCATCCTTGGCACCCTCAATAATTCCTGGAAGATCCAACAACTGCCAAACAAATTGGGAAAGGGATGAGCAAGAGAGTTTTATATTAAGCAAAACTCTAGAATTAAACATTATCACGCTTGTGAGATGGATAATCTCCTATCATGTCAACCACACGCATTAAAGAAAAAGAGTAAATAAAGACATTGAGTGTACAGGTTTAAGTAGGCTTTCCCACTGTTCACACTGTATACTACTTATATTTACAATAAAGTAGATAGAACAGTTCCGTGAATTAGGACCTGTACGGTGCTCTATTTCTTCTTGATGCTCTTAGGATTATTTCTTACATCATCAAAAAAAAAAAAAAAGTACTGTGAATTAGGAAAACTTAGTAATACTTCACTGCCTGGCGTCTGCAACTTTAGTTGTATTCACATCCTCCCAATTACTGATATCTTGTGTGAGGATTAATGCTTAATTTTACTGCCTGCAGCGTGAGTAACACACCTTCTCCCTCTCTTAACTTGTACAATTTAAAGAAAAGATAAAAGGGCTGGGGGGTTGAAGAATGGATTATTGCCGGGTTAATTTTGGGGAAATGGACCAATTCAGCCTTGAGAAGCCCAATGCTATGAATAGATACCTTATGCACTCGCATTTTAAAGAGAAATCAAACTTATTAGAAGATGGTATAACACCTCACAACTTAAGACACTTTACAGCCAAAAACCCAATATTTACCATATAAACTGGTCTTTTGCACTGAAAAACATTTTATGTCATTCATTCCACATCCATTTATCTTTGACCATCTTCCTTTTCAAGGCAAGAGCTTCAACATTATTTGAACATATTCTCCCTTGAAACTGAAACAAGTACACTTCAGGAGACCAACAAATTAGGTAATTGCCTTCCACAGTTCAGAGTTCACTTCTCTAATTATCTGGATTATATAATTGAAGCTAAGGGATTTACAGCAGCCAGCAGTTGTTAATAAATCTAGAACTGCATCTCAAGGAAGAAAATCCTCCTTGAGAAAATCTCATCACAGAGTAAGTAGTACAAACCGTTATCAGATTTCCCTTTTTATTTATCACAAGAATCTGTTTTCAAATATTTCTGGAAACAAGTGGATGAAATTAGTATTCACATCCAAAGATCCATTCATATACTCATCTAAAGAGTAGTACTCTTTCAAGTTGAAAGTTTTGTTGGCACAAGTAGCAAACTTTATCTAAAGCGTCATTAAGTGCCAGGTTAAATCATGAAGGTTTTGGATACCTGAATTTTAGCTCCTCGATACATGATGACACCAGGAATGCAAGTTAAGGTGGTAAATTCGTATGAAGCAACCTGTCAACCACAGAAGGGGGCTCTGTTAGGGAAAAAGCGTAAGAAAACCTTATTGCAGCATGAAGTTTAATCTGTTTTTTTTTCTAGAAGCGTCACACAAAACCTACAGAACAGATTATATTTTCTTGGACAACCGATTATAGTAGCATGCATGACTCATAATCATAGGCCATTCATTACTTAAAAAAGAGTTGAATTCCGTTTAAGATACGGATCCGATTCATGATCAATAACTACCATAACATTTTCAAGCCACTGCTTTTAAAGTTCTTTTGGTGGTCCACAAAAAATTACAGCACAAAAAATAATCAACTCAAGAAATAACTAACAAGAATCAAGAGTAGACGATGAACCCTCTTCTTCCCTGACAAAATATGTTTCTGATTGGTAAATCACCAGTTAAACCTTGAGAAATTAGATACAACTTCCAAAGTAGACAGTATAGTGAAAGCAAAACTCTTGCCCCCCCCCCCCCTCCATCCATAAAAGAGGGAGAAAGAAACAAAAACACAAAATGATGGTATTTTTCCATTGTCCTTTTCCTTTATTTTCCTGTTCTTTTATTTTCCTTTCTTTTCTTTAATTTTCTTTCCTTTCAGGGTCTTTCGGACCCACTCTGTGGAAGATTACCTACCCTCACCAGACCCCACTTGTGGGATTACACTGGGTATGTTGTTGTTGTTGATAGAATGTTTCCAAGGCCTTTTTATACTGCTTTGAATTGCTTGTCCTTGTGCCGAGGTCTACCGGAAGCAGCCTCTCTACCTCCCAAGGTAGGGGTAAGGTCTGCGTACACTCTACCATCCCCAGACCCCACTTTGTGGGATTTCACTGGGTGTGTTGTTGTTGTTGATAGACAGGGAGAAACGTTATATAAGAAGAGTGCACTAAGTTTCCAGAAATAAAAACTTGAGCAACTTGTGCTACTAAAAAAGAGGGTTATAGCTAACAGAGAAAGCATTTAAATTGCGTACTACCCTCCCCAGACCCCACTTTGTGGGATTTCACTGGGTATGTTGTTGTTGTTGTCGTTGATAGATAAGGAAAAACGTTATATAAGAAGAGTGGAATAAGTTTCCAGAAATAAAAACTTGAGCAACTTGTGCTACTAAAAAAGAGGGTATAGCTAACAGAGAAAAGCATTCAAATCGACCAACTTAGGTACCCTAATTAGGAGTCTGCTACATAACTAACAGTGCCACTTCACCTTCCCTAATATGTGATCTTTATCCTAAGAAGCTCAAAAAGAATAAACTCATTAGCTACTAAAGTCACTAAGCAAGCTCTAGAATCAGAATTTGACATTAAAAGGGTAACTTCCATGTGTAAACTCGTCCAACTTTTTATTCAAATAAATTCTATGTTTCCTGCATAGATCTATCTATTTTCGAACTCTAGTCCATCGCAGTGCTACTGCAGTTAACTAAAAAGAACATCCATATCGATTATATATTTGCAGGTAGGAAATTTATCCATCTTCCATGACTAAAAGTATCAGCACCGCCTACCTTTAACAGCTTAACCTACACACAAAGACTTTAAGCCAATTCTTTTCTGTTGAATGTTATCAGCCGCAAATGCTAAAAGGAAAGAAGAATTCAAAAAAACATCTTCGTACATCTGTCAACCTAAAGTGTGTATCGCCCTCATGTTTCTCCTATTCTAGATGATTTCTCATTTTTCCCTGATACACTCATCATTAAATTTTCAGTTACACTCAGAGACTACATTTCCTGGACTTCGTCAAAGGACTACATTTCCTAGAAGAATTATATATTTTTTCTCCTTCTGTTTTGCTCTTATTATTCATTCTAGAGTTAGGTAAATCATTTGTGAAGAGTACAACTCCTTGTTGTAAGACAAACTTCATTTTGCACCATTGCACTGCTTTCTGATCAATGAACGTCCATTACTCATAGTAAATCTGTTTTCCTTCCAAAAGCATATGACCTTTCAAACCACATGCATTTGAGATTGTATCTAGAAATTCTTACCCTTTTAAGCGGCATATGAGCCAGGGAGATCAAACTCGTTTCCTTTTAAAGGGGCTGACACAAAATACAACTCTAAGAGGGGTACATTCAACAAATCTACAGAGTTCATAAGAATTAAGCTTATTTTTTATATGGTAACACCCACTGACCAGAATCTCCCCCCAACCCTCCAAAACAAGGGGCCAACAGTGGCTTTTCCCGTTTTTCCCCCTTGGTGAGTTGGAACCCCAACCTCATGGTTTGAGGTGGAGGTCCCTTTCACTTGACCAACCCTATCTTGTCAGAATCCAGCCAAATTTTAATTGGAATGGCATTTAAATATAATTTACACATGCTTCCCGTAAACTGCATCTGATGTATGATACTTTTGACAAACATACCGGGTGGGTTTTCCTTCATGGTACTTCCACTACTACAAAAGAGTTGGACATCATTTCCTCATTATTATTCTTAAGAAAGGCTGAACTTCAACTGAAAAGTTCTCCATATGCCTATTTGTCAATAGACACTTAAAATTTATAACTTCTGAGAAGCTAATACAAGACCCTTTTTCATAATTGCAAAAGTGACAAAGTTTACCTCTTATGGTACACCTGCGTTATTCAAAAAATAATACCTGAACTAAGACAATCAAAGTACTAATAACAAACGTAAATATCATTGGATGGTTACACACCTCAGAAAAAGTTCCTGTCAGTTTGTTCAAGAGTGTCGATTTTCCAACTGAAGGAAAGCCCACTAAACCAACTCTTGCATCACCGCTTTTTGTAACATCAAAACCTTCTCCTGCTCCACCACCACCTTTTGTTGTAGGTGTAAGTAGCTCCCTTCGAAGTTTTGCCAGTTTTGCCTAGCCATGCATTGCATCACAAGACTATTAGTTTGTAGTATGAAAAACTAATTGTACTTTACAATAACCATAGCAAGTGAAATCTCTTCACAATTGATGGTAAATTTACCTAGTTAATTTTTGTGCATGATATGATTTCAGAGAAGAATGAGTGTTAGAAACTAGATACTTGTTCTATCCCACGTTACTGCATTTATGACTAAAAATAAAAAACTAATGCAGACATTCTGATACTATTCCAACTAGAATTCTGGAAAAGGCAAAAAACATCACGTTTTGGAGTAAGAAATGTGTTATAATGATGTGAAACCACACAAACAGTTATATATAACAGTATTATCCTATGCTAATTTGAGAAGTCTTAAAAGCTTTGCCTAGCCATGCATTGCATCACTATTAGTTTATAGTATGAAAAGCTAACTGTACAATATAAAATAACCATAGCATTACCTAGTTAATTTTTAGCATGTTAGAATTTCATAGTTGAATGAGTGCGAGAAACTAGATACTCGTTTTGTCCAACGTTAATGCACCTCTGACTAACAAAAGAACTAATAGCTAATTCTAAACACTACACCAAATGGAGTTCATAAAAAATTTAAAAAAGAAACATGAAGTTTTGGAGTTAGAGATTTTAATGATGTCAAACCACATCAACAGTTATACTCCCTCCGTCCCCTAATAAGTGTCACCTTAGCCAAAAACATGCATATTAAGAAATCAATAATGCAATGTGAAGTTTACCAAATTACCCCTATATAATAAAAATTAATTACTTTTACCTTTTGATTAGAGCATGCACAAGAAGTAAACCTTTTGACATTGGGAATCCAACAATACCAATTTACTATGTAGCTTTTCCAATCATCATTTAGATGTTACTTTATTGTCTAAGGGTAGAATTGGAAAAGCCTAGCCAATTTATGTCTTGGTTTCCTAAGGTGAAACTTGTTATGGGACAAATTTTTTTAGCTAAGGTGACACTTATTATGGGACGGAGAGAATATATAACACTATTATCCTATGCTAATTCAAGTAGCTCTAGGTGGAAAATGCCGTGGCTAATGGAAAAGAAAATATGAAATGAACAGCTATAAGAAGTAGATCGAGCAATTAGAGCAAAAGGGAGTAAACGATTAACACATAATTCGATGACATTCTATCACAGAAACAGTAATGGAAAATTTGCTAATGAAGAGAAAAGAATAATAGAACAGTTTTCTTTTTCATGAAATAATGGTAATATTACTAATAGCATCCAGAAGACGCAATTTACAAAAGGTATCGCTTCTATACAAAACTTAAGATGCCAAGGAAATCAAAAACTGATTAAAATACCATTTATATTCCAGCTGTTACACCAACAAACAAATAAGTTTGAAGTAAATCTAGCCTTCAAGGTTGGGATAGGTGCTGAGGTATCCTCAAAGCATCTTGTGTTATAGTAAATGACAATTGTATGAAGTATGTTGAAAATAATTCAAGAAGTTAAGATAAAAACTAGTGTTAATTTCGAGGCATTACCTAAATATCTCCTTAAATGTTTGAAAGAAGTCAAACCAACCAGCATCTAAACTAGAGAAACTCAAAGCATTGGAAGATTTCATAGGCACAGTGTCTTGTCAAACCTAGGCATTTTTTTTGTTGGGGGAGGGGGGTGCAATTTTTAGGCACATAATTTCAACCTGATCATTACATTTGGACAGCAGAAAGACACTACACATATTCACCAGCATCAGCGATATAATATGAAGATTGTACTAAAAAGCATGATAAGCAAAAGAATAAATTAAAATTTGGTTAGAAAAGATTTGCCAGTTGTTGGTTTTGTCTTTGATAAGGATTATAACCTGGTTGTGATAAAAAAGTAACTTCGAAAGTCCAAATATAACTTTAGAGTGAGCATGTTCATGACATTTCAACACATCCAAGAGCGTAAAAAACCATACTTCCCCTTTGCCTAGAATATATAACTGTAGAATATAACCAACCCAATTGCATATCAATGACCTAACAAAATAAATGTCATGTAACCTCATAAATTAACCAATAAAATGTTGTGACTGTGCTACCTTTAACAGACCGAGATGATGAGCAGTCGCTTTGTTCTTTTGGGTCTTAGCCATCTGCAATGAAAGAGAAAAAATCACATTTTTTAATCAACAGTAACACCTATTCAGTGCACAGAAATAAATGCCGTCATACATCCAGAGGCTCTTTTTATATAACCAACAAATCCCCGAGGGCCAGTGGCACAAGGTTCGGAACTCTGTGGGATAATGGGCCCACCCCTACCCTTCTCCACTTAGATACCAGACTTCTAAGCAGAGTTTGAGCCTGCGACGTGTGGCTAACCACACATCACGTACGGCATTCCTACCACTAGACCCACGCCCTGGGGGCACTGCCAGAGGCATATTTGAGTGAATACAAATTGAACACAGGAATATCTCAAAATTTAAAAAAAGGAAGTAGTTAACTTAATTTACTTTACTGCTCTACTATACACGATTCAAAGACATAGAAGCAGATCAAATAGAACTATTTACACAATATCTCCTTTTTGACTTTAGATGCATGAACACTGAAACTATCAAGTCTACAGCATGTTCAAAGTTACAATTCTAGATCATATAAGCGAATTAAGCAAAGCTAATAGTTGGTCAAGAAAGCCACTTACGATGGTTGATTGTGTTTTCAATTTAGTTAAGATATCAGAGTGTTTAACAAATGGATTTAGAACCACAACATATGCTAGGATAGCTCCATCTACGGATGGACTTAAAAGGTCTAACGTATTTTCAAAATTATTGGGTTTCACAAGGACACCTAAAACATTATTATCCATCATTTGAAGTCATCCACCGTTATAGCAACATAATAAACTACCAATTTGAAAATTTATCTCGAGACTGGAACAAATGAGACAAAAACTCACACTAAGATTGCTATTTAGTACTTCCTCTGTCCCAATTTATGTGGCTTACTTTCCTTTTTAGTCTGCCCCAATTTATGTGGCTTACTTTCCTTTTTAGTCTGCCCCAATTTATGTGGCTTACTTTCCTTTTTAGTCTGTCCCAAAAAGAATGCACCTTTCTATAATTAGAAACAACTTAACTTTAAAATTCCCCTTTTACCCTTAATGAAATGATTTATAGTCACAAATGTCCAAGGTTTGTGTTAGACCACCAATTTCAAAAGTCTTCATTTCTTTCTTAAACTTTGTGTCAAGTCAAACGGTGCCACATAAATTGGGACAGAGGGAGTACTCCTTATCAAATTAACGCATCAGAATAACAATTCCATTTACCTTTATTTCTGAAATTCCATTACAGAAATAGTATATACGTGTCCTTCCCGTTTAATTTTTCTCATTCTGTCATTTCCATTACTCAATTCACAATCAAGTCAATTCTCTCATTGATATCGTTAACGCTATCATTTCCAATTTTTTATCCAAAAGATTTAAGTAATTCTGACAGCTAAAACAAACCTAGACAGTCTACTTCAGAAAACTTGAACTCTCCAATTTTTCATTTATAGAAAGACACATAAAAATCATCTTTTTTGAAATATCATATAGTAGCTCTATAGCTATAATAAAAAAAAATTATGAAGCAGTAAATTGGTACAGTGATTAACAGATTTGATAAGATAATTGGATTCCAGATTAGCATCCAAAAATCTGAGTAATCGAAGCGGATTTTTTTTCTCCTTTTTTGGTGTTTATTTAGAGGAAAGAAAGCAATAAAAGGGGTGGTACCTCATCTTCGATGTCTTTGATTTTCTGCATAACGGTCGCCATTGTTGCTGATGGAGAGTTTCGTCGGAAGACAGCGCTGAGAGAGTTTCTCGAATGTGCTTTTGAGGTTTTTGCAACGCCGCTTATTGGTATTTCGTGTTTCTTTTCGTTTTCCTTTTTTGTGCGTGGGTACTATGGCATTTTAAACACTTGATAGCACGTTTGGTCAAGTTTATTTTTTCTCTAAAAATATTTATTTTTTAATAAGTGTTTATTCTAAAAAAAAAATGAGGTATTTGGTTAAATTTTTAAGAGAAAATCAGTATTTTTGAGAAATAGAAGAATTAGTTTTTCATAAGCTATAAAAATGAAACTTTTGTCTAAAAATCTTTTTTTTGAAAAAAAGCTTAAAATTAAAGAATTTTGAGAAATAGTTTATCTATACCCTTCCTTTTACTCTTGGACCAATTATATCCTTACCGTTATACTATGGTCCAACTTTACCCCTAATCCACACATTGGACCATAGTATAATGATAAGGGCATAATTGGCCCGATAGTATATGAAGGGTATGAATAAACTATTTTGTGGGGGTAATTTTGGCCTTATTTTTTGAAAAGTATTTTTGAGAAAAATATCTTAGAAACACTTTTTAAAAACTTGGTCAAACGATCGGTTGCTCAAAAGTACTTTTTAAATTAATTGGTATATATAGTCAAATATTTTTTTGGATATAACTTTTAGAAAAAAGATATATATAAATATATATATATAAGCTTAGCCCGAGACGAGCTACGAAATTTCTTCGCCTTAATTAAAGTTTTTGAAAGGTTTGTGGATTTGTCTGGTTCATATGTAAATTAGTCGAATCAATAAACTTTAGATAATTCAACACAGTCTAAGCTCACAATTTGGGAGAATAGAGTGTACCCACACACGATAACCTATCTTTGTGAGGTAAATAGGCTATTGCTTTGAGCACTTTAAATAATTCAAATCATTAAATAAAGAATCGGTTTAGCTATATATATATATATATATATATATATATATATATATATATATATATACACATATAATTTTTACCATTTGCTAATAAGTCTTTGTAATTCCTAGCTGTCGAATCAATTTCTAAAATAATTAAATTTATACAATAATTTGTCAGAGCATTGCAAAGTACGGACAATTTATCTAATATTATACAATATATAATATATGTAATTACTAAATATTGTAATTATACGATCCTAATAACTAGTATTTATACAGTTGCTTCCAAACAAGCACTTAATGAAATCTTAATCTTCATTATTCATACCTCACTCATTAAATTTGTTTATTTTTAGGTCAGAATTTTAATCATTCAAATCTTAATTAATAAGTGCATCATTTTTATTATTTTAAAATCATTCCATGGGTCTAGATAGATCCAAATGATTAAGATCTAAAACGAATTTTTAATACTACTAAAATGTCTTGTTCAAGGATTCTACAAATATGATTGTTCACCACTACTTCATTCACGTTCACCGTCTAAATTTGTTTGTTTGACCAACACGCCCTCGATTGGCATCTACAATCAAGACAAGAAGCTTTTGTTCCAAATTTGGAACGACTAATCTTTCGTTCCTGAAAAAATAATCAAGACAAGAAAAATAGCGATAAAGAGTAATATTTGATTTCAAGAATTTGTGCGGGGGTTACAATCTTTATGAAATCTTAAATAAAAAGATGTAATCCTCGGTTCTTCTCCTCACGGCAGTAGTCAATCAAGGGCTTTGCTTGTTCTTAAATGGACGGATTACTTTATTGTTGAGACTTCACTACGAATGCGGAGCCGAGCTTTAATCACAAACGTATAGGTATGGAAACTTGCGGCTCACCACTTGGAGGGAAGACTTCTTAGTATCTTTCAGAAGATTCTACAGAACTTCTCTATGTATTTTTCTTCATCCTTTTGGGTACAGTATGAAGGCCCTATTTATAGTTGTAAAGGAAAGCTAGGGTATGTATATGATTAGTTGAACCGTGTCGTTTGAATACGTGGCGACATTGATTGGTTCTTATATTGACTTGGCATGCTACATCACTTGTGCACGTGGTGCGATTTTATTGGTCCTTGACTTGACTTGGCGCGCCATGTCATTTGACACGTGGCATGGACCTTGGGCTAATAGAGTGGACACATTGTTTTTGAAGACGCTCGATGGACTAAGCCCAATAAATTTGGACTTTACTTTAAATCCATGTCTTGGACTTAAATAACTTAACCCTCATTCGAACTTGATATTTCTTGAACATGAAAATTTATCCAAATTAAATATGGATCAATTCCACAAAATTCATATGCCTACAAATGCCCCCTACTTCAAGGCTTGTCAAGTTAGACTTGCTTAGAACTTGAAAGAACGAGACTTGTACTACAGTTGAAAACAATGTTTTGTTTTATCTCATTTCAAATGCTTACTCAAGACTTGCCATACAACTCTTTCAGTGTAGCTTGAGAATACCAAATTTTGGAATATATTCTTCATATTTCCCATGTAAATATTCCCCAAAATAATTACTAGGTAAACAACTTAATTAAGGAGATGAGTGGTTGTATGTGTCATAGATTGACCATCCTTCAATTAGGAGATAAATTTGTGGTCTTCTTAGTTGACAACTAGATCAAATAAATCCACCTTTTGACTTTAATTATCACCTTAACACCATTTCATATTGGAACAGAAGGCCAACCCAAGCAATGAGCAAAGTCACGGGGCCAAGCTTTTAAACTTAACACCACATGAATTCAATCCCGATCAAACTTGTTCAAAATTTTTGAACTTTTTTTGTGCAGCTTCGTATCCATTTGGAATTGGGTTTGGTAGGAGACCTAAACGTTTCCATCAGGGAATTGATCCTTTATTTTAAGGAATTACCATCTTTATACTTTTGCTGTTTAAACCATCCACCGCTTAATGCCTTGTATTAAAAAAAGAATTAGACCCACTGGGCGTGCCAAATTCTTGAAATCAAATATTACTCTTTGTCGCTATTTTTCTTGTCTTGATTATTATTTTCAGGAACGAAAGATTAGTCGTTACAAATTTGGCACTCCCATGGGAAATCTTTACATCTCTTCTCTCATTGAAGTTCAAAATCACTAAGATGGCTTCCAGAAGGTCGACTCGAAATCCGCGTCCGTAAGAACTTTCCAAATTCTCCGTTCTTTGTTGAAAACATCCTAGATGTTGAGGGAGCATCGGACTCAAGCCAAACTACTAGGGTATGACTCCATTTGACATGAATCAGCTATTTCGTTCATCTTCCAAAGGTGTGAGATCTTCGCGAAATACCGCGAGAAGAAGGGGAGAATGTCGCCAAAATGGTGGAGAGGGTTCTTGCCCAACTTAGTTTATCTAAGTCCAAGAAATCCTTCGGATGGGCGACGATGATGTCTTGAGCACGGATCTACTTCGCCTAACATGTCCGCAATGTTCGAATTCAAGTGGATTCTTCTTTCTATGATGGTGATGCATGCGATGATGACCAATGCTTGACTTCAACGACTTAAATAACTTAACCTGTCATCGGCAACTGATTCGATTATCTTGATCATGCATGAAAATTTGAATCTCCCGAAAACAAGTGGAACGTAGAAATCAAGTTTCCTCGGAAGGGATGATTCCAATCAATCAAATAAAGGAGTTTATCATGGGGACCATCAAGGATAAATATGATGTTTCCGCAAAATCATCCCTTACATATACGCGCTCACTGTAAGGATAGCGAAGATGCACAGGTTATCAACCCCTAAAGACGAGACTTGATGGTAAGAAATCGAAGCAACACGTGGCACACTTCATTGAAACACAATGTTTGGTGATTACCTTGCTAGACATTTGTTCGTTCCCCTCAAGGTTATGCTTTTGATTGGTACATAGACCTTGAGCCATTGATAGTTGGACGAGAATGAAGCGAAGTTTCCAACGAACTACATAGCATCGCAAAGTGTTACATCCCGTAGTTACGGAATAGGTGTTAGCTATTCAATTACGGACATCGGAGTTATTGTCAAAAGATGCCGGATGTAAATATTCCTCAAAATAATTCTAAGAGTTCGAGTTCAAACATAGAAAAAGGGATTGAAAAAAACGATGAATTAAGGAGATTAAGCTTGAGCGTTGAAGGAAAGTTGGGCAAGGTTTGACCATTTTGGTCTTATCTCTAAGTATATTAAGAGTTTTAAAGTGAAACAAAAGCCTAAAGTAAAGTTCGGGAAGTCTAGTTTCCAACGATAAACTTCGGGGTAAGGAGATATGGATGTTACAAGTCATGCGGCGGGAAAATGGTGCCAAGAAGCGCCCGGGAGTGGCGCGAAATCGATAAATCGCGAACGCGCCACGGCGGGCCGAGCAGCGAGCAATTTTGAGGCTCGGGGTCGGGGATGAAGGTTATATTATAAGAGTGTAATAATATCACATTTGGAGACCATAGGGTGTAAATCAGGTGGTACGTTGCTTGACGAAAGCCCTCGTTACTGTAAGCTAAGTGGGGCCCACATGAAGGGATTTTATAAAGGAAATATGAAGAGATATATAAGTAGTACATGGAAAGTTGAGCAAGTCCTAAGAAGGACCCTTAATGGACATTAAGTCCTCCAAAAGGGCAATTTAAGGAAACATTTTCGGATGATCTGACTTGGAGGGGCCAAAACGCCATTATAAGTTTGGAATTTGGAAAAACTCCAAGAATGAAAGTTGTAGATAATTGAAAGATCTTTCCAACCATAGGTCGTGGGCCCTCACAAGATATCGGGATCAAGAGTTATGACCACACTTTTGCGAACGAAGGCGCGATCGGGGAAAAAATAAGCCGATCGAGAACGCGGCCCAGACGGGAAATATATGTCGGTCCGAGCGGGAACAGACCGTTCTATAAAGAGGGAGGCCCCTTATTTTTCAACCAAACACACCCAAAACCTTCCCAAATGTTCCGAACTTCCCCGACTTTCCGTTGTGAACTTTTGGCAAACCGGGTATAATTCCCGAATCCGGTCCGGACGGCGTATAGTTGCAACTACAAGATTGTGTATTGAGGCTTTGTGTCTTAAGTTCAAGGTGGAGGAGTGAATATATGGCATCATTATAAAGGGAAAGGTATGAATCTCTTTTTATTTGTGTTAATATTCGTTTACTTACGAAGAAAGCGTGGTTAAACAATTGTATACTGAGTTGATTAGTTATGAAAGTTGGAATACGATGTGGTACATTACTGAATACCTTGGAGTTGGGAACATTGTAATTGATGTTGGTATTGTTTTTTATTCTTCTCTTGTTGAATTATGAATTCGGGTTGGGCATATAAAAAAGTCTTTGCCCAAGTTTCGGCGAGATTTTAAGGAGGTTTAATTTGAAGGTCTAGGATACGTATATAACGATGAGCCTAACCATAGTATGAATGGTCTTATAGGTAGATTGCGAAACCGAAAATAGGCGGAAAAGCCGCAATGTGAATCTCAGGTATGTTAAGGCTCGTCCCTTTCTTTCAAAGGCATGATTCCTATGGTATGATTCCATAAGTGTTTCCATAACCTCCTTGATTTCAAAAGCTAGAAGTTTATGACCCTTAAAGTTTCTTATGATATTAAAAGTGAGAATGTTTTTTTTTATATGAGAGTTACGTTGAGGATGATTTTATGCTTAAGGCCTCAAGTTATGATTTCAACGATGATATGAAAATGTTAAGCTATTTCATGATCTTCTCGGTTTATTTCATTGTTGTTGATCTGCATAATAAATTGTTCCTTCAAGGTGAGATAGGGTGATAGCTTCTATTTGAACTCCTATGCATGCCATGAGTATAATATATGTATCTGGCTATTTTGTGACATTACAAAGTTCTAATATTTCATTTTGAATATGCAAGACCCATTTTCATTCTTCATGCATATATAAGGCCGACGATTGTGGGGGGGGTATGTTGTGACCTTTGTTGTGTATATATAAGGCACGGTTGACGGGTCTGTGTGACCTTTGTTATGTATATATAAGGCACGATTGACGGGGGGTGACGACCTTTGTTGTGTATACATATGGCACGGTTGACGGGGGTGACGCTGTGTTCATGTTGTGATGTGTGTATATATATATGGCATTGACGGGGTGACAACTTTGTGGCCTTTGTTGCGACGTGTGTGTATATGGCACAACTATTGTGTGTGTATTTCTTTGATGTACATATCTATATGGCACGGATTGACGGGGTGATTTGTGGCTTTGTGCGGTGATGTTTTAATTCATTTTTGCACATTCATTTAAATGTTTTACATGTCTTCCATGATTTTATGTACATACTGATTTAAAAAGGGTAAAGTTGCATTTATGGTATCCGCCTTAAGAGGCAATCAAATGTACGGGTCATCTTTGTCCCCTGTTATGTTTTATATTTCTTACTATGATGTTACTCAAGCTTTACATACTCGCACACTATTCGTAACCCCACTTTCTTCGGGGGGGCTTGCGTTTCGTCTGCGCGCGGTGTATACGGATGAGAAAGACGTTGGCTATAGGATGTTTCCATGCTATCATCTGGATTGGTGAGCTCCGTTCGAGGTTCGAGTGTTGCGAGTCGGAGTACTTATATTATGGCATCTCGTGTATGTTAGAGACTTTTGCGGACGCTGTCTGTGGATAGGGCGTCGAGGGAGTCGACGGTTGTGTAAGCGACCGTATAGGTTGATGTGTCTTTATGCTTTGTTTCCTTTGTAAAGATTTTATTTGTGACTAAAGGTTTTCTTTGAATTAACGATAAGGAGAAGTCATGACTCACGGATGGAATAGTTGTATGGCACTCGGAGTATTTGGGGTGCCGGTCGCGGCCCTCCGGTTTGGGTCGTGATAGTAAGCATGGTGGAACTTACGAACACTCACCAGCGGAAGGAAGAACCAGTTATTGACTTCATCAACCGATGGAGGCATGCAAGTCTAAACTGCAAAGATAGACTTAGTGAAGCTTCGGGAATAGAGATGTACATTCAAGGTATCTTTGACTCGCCTATATCTTGCAAGGCATAAAGCCTAAGACTTTTGAAGAATTGGCCACTCGTGCTCATGACATGGAGTTAAGCATGGCATCAGTCGGAAGTGAAACACCGCCGGTCTATAAATCCCGCAAAAGTAAAGACAAGCAAGAAGTAAAGAAAGTGGGGAGATATTTTCCCAAGACCGAAAACAAAGAATCCATGAAGGTTAATATTGCGCCTGTGAAGTTCACCACTAAAGTAAGCAAGAAGGAGAGTGTAAAGACAACTTCTTTGGAGGATAGAGCGAACAGAAAACCAACTTTGAAGGAGATACAAGAGAAGGATTATCCATTTCTTGATTCGATGTTTACGCAATCTTTGATGAACTTCTTGGTGAAACTTTTTGAGTTACCGGATGAAGCGGCCGAATGAAGCAAGAAGAGCCGATGAACCGAATTATTGCAAGTACCACCGGTTGATCAGCTACCCTATCGAGAAATGCTTTGTCTTCAAGGATAAAGTTATGGAGCTAGCCCGCGAAGGAAAGATTTCACTTGAAGATGGGAAAGAAAGTACAAACTAAGTTGGTGTCACCATTGGCTCGCTCAATCCAGTCATGACCTGCAACTTTGTTGAAGGATATGGAGAGGAAGACATTCCGAACATATGTCTGGCAGGAATGATTAAGTTTGGAGACTTCGAACCAGTTAATGTGAATGAAATGTTTTCTCTTCTTACACCGAGTGATGTTGTGTAGGTAGAAGAAGGATCGTCTGAAGAAGTGATGGATATAAATTATTCATAATATTTGTATATAAAAATAAGTTTTTAAATAAAACATGAATAAATATATCATATTCTCACATATTTTCTAACAAATTCTACAGGAAAAAGAATACTACAGAAGAATAGAGAAGAAACAAATTGTCAAAGAAGTAAGCAAAGAATTCAATAGGTGCAACCACGAATTCATAAGTCATAACCGTGGAGTTTTACATGTGGGAATTACAAAAGATAACATTGGGAGAAGTTGCATAATCTCACACCCATCAAGTGTTGAAATCCACGGGTGTCACCGCCACTTTCATACTCACACCCGTCAATTATGGGCATCAATAAAGAAGTTGCATAATCCCACACCCGTCAAGTGTTGAAATCCACGGGTATCACCGCCACTTTCATACTCACACCCGTCAACTATGGGCATCAAGAAAGAAGTTCCAAAATTCACGGGTGCGACTACCATTGTTATACTCTCACCCGTCAAGTAAGGTCACGGATGTGAGCACTACTTCGAAGTTGCATTCGTAAGGGGGAGACACTACATTTTCCTATAAATAGAAGCATCACTTTGCTTACAAATCATCAAATAATTTAGAAGACAAAGTGTTAATCTTGTTCTATTCTCTTTTCTTTCCTTTGTAGTAAAAATATTTCTCCAAGTCTTTCAATATTTCTAGCTTCTTAAATTCATATTTTCTCTTTTCTAACTCCATAATGGAGTAATCTCTTTTTGTTGGGATAGTTGAAGAAACTTGGTGTAATGTTATATTATCTTATTTTAGTTATTCCTCGTCTTGGTATTATTTAAGTGTCTTACTTTGTGTTGGAATGATATGTTCTACTAATCATTATCGTTACTTAGTATATTTTGTGTTATGATTATAGTTTTATTAATTTGTACTTCTAACAAGGAGGGAAATTAATAGACTATAATAATCACATAAAATATATATATATATATATATATATATATTTTTAGTCATCTATTATTCCAAATCTTTGAACTTGCTTCTTTTAATCCTAATTCTCACGGAGGGGTTATTTCAAGTTAGTTCTTAGGTTTAAATCTTTATCTTATTTCTTTCCGTCCTAATTCTCACGGAGGGACAGTCTCAAATAAGTTTATTGATTTGAGGGATCTCTCTATCTTATTTCTTTCAATTCTAATTCTCGCGGAGGAATTGTTTCAAATAAGTTTATTGATTTAAGGACTAATCGCAAGAGGTCTTTATTTCTCATAACACAAATCAAGTCTAGGAACTATTTCTACTGTTTTGTGGAATTTACTAAAAAAAATGCTTTATTGTCATATATACACTAAGTGGATTCAACGACTCCCAACTCTTTCTTTTAAGATAATCTTTTGAAAGTTGTTTCTTTTGTTAAAGTAATTTACAAATTTAAGTCACTACTCTCCTTTCATCAATCTGATTCTCTCAAATAGCAGCAAAAAAATACTACAAGTCCGTAGCATAGATTTTTCAATCTCTGTGGGACGATATCTCAAACTATATTAGAATTTGACAGAGTACGAGCGAAATTTCCTATGCACTTTAGCCTCGTCAAATTTTTGGCGCCGTTCGGGGATTGGCATACATCTACTTCAGACTAAGTGTTTTGTTACTAATTTGAGAACTTACGTTTATGTTTATCATTATCTATATATTCATTAATATTATCATTACCAACTAAGTACTATTATAATTATTTTATTTATTAATACTAGTGTTTTTATTTGTAATCATATAAATTTTCTAAAAAAATAAAATAAAATAATATATTAGTCTTCCTACAGTTTCATCGTTACATCACCTCTATTCTTACCAGCATTATAGCTTTTTCTATTATCATTATATATACTTCCTTTATATAAAATTATATATATATTTCATTAAAAGTGCTAGTAATACCTAGTGCTACCATCTGTTGTTCTCATCACTCTTGTCTATATAAAAGTGATTTTATATTATTGGTGTTAAAAGATAGTTGTTGTTGTTATTATTATTATTATTATTATTATTATTATTATTATTATTATTATTATTATTATTATTATTATTATTATTATTATTATTATTATTATTATTATTATTATTATTATTGCAATATTACTGTAGTTTATGACCCGCTCTTCTTCAAAAGAGTTGGCATATTACGATCCAGAAATTGAAAGATCTATTCGTTTGCGCAGGAAGAAACAAACATCCGCTTCTCAAAGCATAACTCGTGAAGAAATGGAGCATCAACTAAAGAGTTGAAAATCAACCACCAGGAATTCCACTACTACTTGTTCCAAGATCGGTTTGACGAAGTGGTTCCAAGACTAGCAAACAGAATTCTAAGGGATTATGCTAGACCGAGATCACTTCAATCGTGAATCTAGTGTGAGGA
Organism: Lycium ferocissimum; assembly: GCF_029784015.1. Lineage (NCBI taxonomy): Eukaryota > Viridiplantae > Streptophyta > Magnoliopsida > Solanales > Solanaceae > Lycium > Lycium ferocissimum. The sequence continues at coordinate 15,508,973 of NC_081347.1, forward strand.
ACCCTCCGATTCCAGCCTAACAACTTCGAAATCGGGACTAGATTGATTCAAACAATTCAACAATCATATACATTCACTGGTGATCTTAGTGAAGATCCACATACTCATCTGATTGATTTCTTAGAATTAGTTGAAACTGCTAAATATAATGGAGTATCCCCTGAAGCAATCAAGCTAAGGCTATTTCCTTTTTCTTTAAAAGGAGATGCCAAGACTTGGTTGCGAAGTTTGCCTCAAGGGTCTATCACCACATGGGATCAGATGACTCAAAAGTTTTTAAACAAATATTTTTCCCCTACTAAAACCACAAAGTTAAGACAAGATATTACTATTTTCTTGAAGACTGACACATAGTCAGTTTATCAGGCTTGGGAGAGATTAAAAGTAATGCTAAGAAAATGTCTACATCATGACATTGCTGAACATATGCAATTGAATATTTTTTTTTATCATGGGCTAAAACCTTCTTCTCGAAATGTGATAGATGCAGCTGCAGGAGGATCCATTATAGGAAAAACCACAGAAGAAGCTTTGCAAATGATGAATGAAATATCTGAAATGCCATTCAATGGCAATCTGATCGTGCAATCAATAAGAAAGCTGCTACTGTAATTCAAGCAGATGCTTTAAATACACTAACTCAACAAATTGCTTCTTTGGCACAAAAGTTTGAATCTTTTCAGGAGAATAAACAACAGTCAAGCCAAGCTGAGGCCTGTGACATATGTGGAGGAAACCATTTAAACCATGAATGTCAAGCAAGCAACCAAAATGATGAGCAGGTTAATACTGTCGGATACAAGCCATACTCTTTTGGTAGTCCATTGGAACAAAAACATCCAGGATTTCAATGGAGCAATCCAAATAGTGCTGAAAACTCCCAAAGCTTTCAAAAGAAACAGGTACATGGTCCACCTGGATACCAGAATCAAAATCGCGGGCCATCAAATTTCAGACCATATCAACAAATAACTCCATATCAGCAGAGGCCGCAACAAGCACATACGAATCTTGATGACCTATTATATAAGTACATCAAATCCACTGATGAAAAAATGGAGAGTCAAAATTCAGATCTAAAATATCTGAAAATTCAGTTAAGCCAGTTGGCAACTCTTGTGTCCGAAAAAATTCAAGGTCCCTTACCAAGCAATACACAGAAAAATCCAAAGGAGCACCTTAAAGCCATCGCTTTACGGTCAGGTAAGAACCTTGATGAACCTTACAAGGACATCCAAGAAAAGAATCAATCATCACAACAGGTAGACAAAGGTAAGAATGTTGAAACACCCTCTGAACAATCAGAAGAAAAAGAAAAGAAAATGGAAGAGGAAAATATTCTCCCCGTGAAAATTCCTTTTCCACAAAAAATGAAGAGAGAAAAGCTTGATAGTCAATTTGCCAAGTTTTTGGATATTTTAAAACAAATTCACATTAATATTCCTTTTACTGATGCTTTATTACAAATGCCTTCATATGCCAAGTTTCTCAAAGAAATTTTGTCAAGCAAAAGAAAACTGGAAGAAGCACGTGATAGTACTTATGAAAAATGTAGTGCTATACTTCAAAACAAACTACCACAAAAGCTCGGGGATCCAGGTAGTTTTACAATTCCATGCACTTTGGGAGGAGTATATTTTGAAAAAGCACTTTGTGACTCTGGGGCTTCAATAAATCTAATGCCTTTTTCTATTTTTAGAAAATTGGATCTTGGTGAAATAAAAAACACAAGTGTTTCTCTTCAGTTTGCAGATCAAAGTACTAAAAAACCTAAGGGAATAATTGAAAATATTCTTGTAAGAGTTGATAAGTTCGTTTTCCCTGTGGATTTTATAGTACTTGAAATGCAGGAATGTCCTGATGAACCGATAATTTTGGGTAGACCATTTCTTGCTACAGGAAGAATAATCATAGATGTTCATCAAGGACAATTAATTTTAAGAGTAGATGAAGAAAGAGTCATTTTTGATATGCAAAAAATGCTAAGATTTTCAGGAGATGAGACATCATCCCCATGTTTTTCAATTGACATGATTAGTGATCTTGCAGATGAATTCAAAGATGATAAATTGTTTCTAGATTCTATGGAAAGATGCTTGTCCAAATCTGGCACCTCACAAGATGATGATCTCACCATCAGGAGCGAAGCTGAAATATTGGAAAAACATTATAAGGATGAGGAGATACAAGCGGAAGAAGTTCAACCAAAAATTGAACTCAAAATTCTTCCTTCTCATTTGAAATATGTTTATCTTGTGCTTAAATTATTTCCAGTAATTATTTCATCTTCTCTCTCTGCTGAACAGGAAGACAATTTAATTGTAGTATTACGAGCACACAAAGGAGCCTTAGGGTGGACAGTGGCAGATATCAAAGGGATTAGTCCAGCTATTTGTACGCACAAAATCCTCATGGAAGATACCTACAAACTAATAGTCCAACCTCAAAGGAGATTGAATCCTACAATGCAAGAAGTGGTGAAAAATGAAATAATTAAACTCCTTCCGACAGGTATCATCTACCCCATTTCAGATAGCCCATGGGTAAGTCCTGTTCAAGTAGTACCAAAAAAAGGAGGTATGACGGTTATAAAAAATAAAAATAATGAACTCATACCTATCTACTAGAACAATTACTGGATGGAGAGTTTGTATTGATTATAGACGCCTCAATGATGCTACCAGAAAAGATCATTTTGCTTTACCATTTATCGATCAAATGTTGGAAATGGTAGCAGGATGTGGTTTTTATTGTTTTCTTGATGGATATTCAGGTTATAACCAGATACCAATAGCACCAGAAGACTAGGATAAGACAACTTTCACATGTTCTCATGGAACATATGCCTATAGGAGAATGCCATTTGGTTTATGTAATTCACCTGCCACATTTCAACGTTTTATGTCCGAAATTTTTTTAGAGATTTTTATGGATGATTTCACTCTTTTTGGAAAATCATTTGAAGATTGTCTTTACCATTTGACCTTAGTTCTTAAGAGATGTGAAGAGACAAACTTGATTCTTAATTGGGAGAAATGTCATTTTATGGTTACAGAAGGAATTGTTCTAGGACATAAAATCACTGCTAAAGGGATAGAAGTTGATAAGGCTAAAATTGATGTTATAGCAAGATTACCCCTCCCACAACAGCTTAAAAGCATTAGAAGTTTTTTTAGGACGGGCGGTTTTATAGACGATTCATAAAAGACTTTTCAAATATTTCAAAACTGACGAATAACCTTTTAATGAAAGATGTTAAGTTTGAATTTTCAGGTGATTGTTAGAAGGCATTTGAAACCCTTAAGGAAAGATTGTCATGACCCCTATAGTTGTGTCCCCTGATTAGAGCCAGACTTTTGAGATCATGTGTGATACTAGTGATACAGCCGTAGGAGCTGTTTTAGGCCAGAGAAAAGATAAGATTTTTCGTCCCATTTACTATGCTAGTAGAACATTGAATGAGGCTCAGTTGAATTATGCAACTACAGAAAAAGAATTACTGGCAGTAGTATTTGCATTTGACAAGTTTCGTTCCTATTTAATAGGGACCAAGGTTCTTGTTTTTTGACCATCACGACTTTAAAATACCTCGTAGCAAAGAAAGATGCTCGACCTAGATTGTTAAGATGGATTTTACTTCTGTAAGAATTTGACCTTGAAATAAAAGACAAGAAAGGAACTGAAAATCAAGTAGCTGACCATTTGTCTAGATTAGAGAACCCTCCTCTTGAGTTTACTGAGATAAAAGAAGAATTTCCCGATGAGCATATTTTTTCTGTTGTAACTCAACCACCCTGGTTTGCAGATATCGCAAATTACTTGGTTGGAAAGTGGACACCTCAAGATCTCACTTATCAACAAAGAGAAAAGCTTATGTCTAATGCTAAATATTACCTGTGGGATGAACCTTACTTGTTTAAAAATTGTACAGATAATATCATTAGACGTTGCGTACCCGATGAGGATATGAAGAACATACTTTACCACTATCATGGGGGAGCATTGGTGGACATTATGCGTGAAACCGAATCGCTTTAAAGTTTTGGAAGCTGGATTCTTCTGGCTGACAATATTTAAAGATGCTCGGGCATATGTTGCACAATGTGATAAATGTCAGAGAACAGGTATATCACTAAGAGAGATGAAATGCCATTACAATCAATACAGGTATGTGAAATATTTGATGTTTGGGGAATATATTTTATGGGTCCTTTTCCTTCTTCTCACTCTTATACATATATCCTTGTAGCTGTGGATTATGTATCAAGGTGGGTTGAAGCAATTCCTACCAAAAAAATGATGCTCGTACCGTGTGTGATTTTCTTAGAAAAAATATTTTTACCAGATTCGGCACACCACGAGTCATCATTAGCGATCAAGGGACTCATTTCATCAATAAGCAATTTTCTTCGTTGCTGTCAAAATATGGTGTGACTCATAAAACAGGAACACCATATCATGCTCAAACTCAAGGGCAAGTTGAGGTATCCAACCGCGAATTAAAAAGAATACTTGAAAAGACGGTTGGAATCTCAAGAAAAGACTGGGCTTTAAAATTAGATGATGCTCTATGGGCATACCGAACGGCTTTCAAAACGCCAATCGGAACATCTCCGTATAGATTAATCTTTGGAAAAGCTTGTCATTTACCTGTTGAATTAGAACATAAAGATTTTTGGGCATTAAGAGCACTAAATTATGAATTAACCTCTTCTGGAAAAAATAGATTTCTCCAAATTAATGAATTAGAAGAAATAAGGTTGGGAGCCTTTGAAAATACGAGAATTTTTAAAGAAAAAAAACAAAAAATGGCATGACAATTTGATTCGACCAAAGAGTTTTAAAATTGGAGACTTGGTACTTCTTTATAATAGCGGGCTTAGGCTATTTCCGGAAAACTAAAATCCTGGTGGACAGGTCCCTACAATGTTACAAATGTCACTTCATATAGAGCTATTGAAATTCAATTGATCAGTGATGGAAACAAGTTTAAGGTAAATGGTCATAGGCTGAAATTATATTTTGGAGGACAATTTGAGGAACAACCATCGGTGACTCGATTAAATGATGAATCAAGAAGTCAATAAGTCGAGTTTGGCGATATTAAACTCGAACTCCTATTTCCAACCGTAGCCATTGAGGGTGAAGCAATGGAACCTCATAAGTCCAACATAAATTTGCATCAATAAATTGCTTAACCATTTAATCTGGTTAATATCCAGGTTAGTGTACAACCGGAGCATCTCATGAAAGCCTCTACAAAAACAAAGTCACCTACAGAGGAGTAATTCCATGGTGATCGGTATGCCTAAGTAACTGGTTGGTTAACCAATTTACTGTACAAGTTAATTACCGGCTCTGGTAATTTTTTGGTTTATAATAAACCAAGATCAAATAACTAATAACGTCTTGAATTAGTCAGTCTAATATAGACATGTGAGTTCTCAGTTATTTTAAGCCTATAATATAGATGTATTTCTTTTTAAAGTATGTTTTTGTGTGCATGTGTGTGTATATTTATGTACATATTAGTTAGAACATAAGTTTTATTTTATCTTAAAAAAATAAAAATGGAGGTGTAGTTGGAGGACTCGCTTAAGCTGATTTTCATCTAGGAAAATGAAAAGCTCAAGCGTAGGGAGATTTTTTGATCTAATCCACCTTTTTGTGTATATATGCATATGCTACTTCGTTTATATATATATATATATATATATATATATATATATATATATATATATATATATATGTGTGTCTATATATTTTGCAGTAAGTGAAAAAGAAAATGGAATCTGGGAAATACTTTAATACCTCAAAGTGGGTAATATAGTATTTCTCTCTAACAATGATTAAGAACTAGTAATGGGTAACTTTTTGATCGGACCAAGAACAAAAACAAAAGTTTTTTCTTTATATAAAACTATGTTATGGCATACATAAGGTGTGGGACTGCAGTTTCTTTCAAGCTTTCTTCTGCAGTTGTAAATTTGAAAGCCAAAAATATTTTTACTTTATTTATAAATATTATATATGTATTTCTTTAAACTTGATCTTGTTTAGGTATTTTAGTTAAAAAAAAAAAAGTTCTTTACATTATGTTCAAGATTGTTTTCTTTTTACCTTCACCAAATGATTTTCATGTCTATGATTTTGACTTTGTGAAAGAAAGAGCTCGTCTTCAACTCAAGAAATCATTGGAATTGAGAAAGTTATGATCACCAAACAGGAAGAATCACTCTATTAGGAACTTGAATGTTTTTCAAGGTGAAATAATGGATGACACTTATTTTTGAAAAATGATATTAGGCCTTCTTTCATAGCCTATTTTAACCTTTTTATTTTTACCCAAGCATACACATTTTCCCTTTTAGAACCCTTCTTTGAGCCATAATTTTTTCTCTTTTCTGGACACCATAATATTCTACATATATGTGTGTATATACATGTATACGCATACACACACATAGATCTCCTAATTCTTCCAGCTATAAATAAATGAGCAGAAACCAAAAAAGGGAAGAAAGTGAAAGAAAAAAAAATGGGGGTTGAGAAAAAGAAAATTGTGAATATACAAGTCTTTGAGACATTGCAAAAGAGGAGAAATGAAAATCAAGAAAAGTTTATCAAATGGAGAAATTAAAAAAAAAAAAAAAAAAAGAGCTTTATATATCTGCTCCATGCTGGGAGAAGAAAAGTCACTATTAAAATATCCTTACCTTACCAGCCTGAAGCCTGACATTATAAGCCAATAAAAGTCCTAAGATGATTTCAGAAAACAGTGTTGAATCTATATTAGTGGAGATGAACATAAGGAGCAAGCCTATGGACAAGATTGTGATACTCAATGAATAAGTGATCATAAATTTATCAATTCTAAAAGATTCTGGGGAAAAAAGAGTGCAAGTTCTTTCTGATCAAAGAGGAATTCAGAAATCAGGAAAAATATTTGGTGAACTTAAAAACGTTAGATTATATTGAGCATTATGAAAGAAATTTATTTCTGAATAATTTTTCTATCCTATAAAGATCATTGATTTTTAAATGTTTGAAAATTATCTTTTTCCTCCAGGACGAGCAAAAATTCAAGTATTGGGGAGTTTGATGGATATAAATTATTCATGATATTTTGTATATAAAAATAAGTTTTTAAATAAAACATGAATAAATATATCCTATTCTCGCATATTTTCTAACAAATTCTACAGGAAGAAGAGTACTGCAGAAGAATAGAGAAGAAACAAATTGTCAAAGAAGTAAGCAAAGAATTCAATAGGTGCAACCACAAATTCATAAGTCATAACCCTGGAGTTTTACATGTGGGAATTACAAAAGATAACATTGGGAGAAGTTGCATAATCTCACACCCGTCAAGTGTTGAAATCCACGGGTGTCACCGCCACTTCCATACTCACACCGTCAACTATGGGCATCTAGAAAAAAGTTGCATAATCCCACACCCGTCAAGTGTTGAAATCCACGGGTATCACCGCCACTTTCATATCACACCCGTCAACTATGCGCATCAAGAAAGAAGTTCCAAAATTCACGGGTGCGACTACCATTGTTATACTCTCATCCGTCAAGTAAGGTCACGGATGTGAGCACTACTTCAAAGTTGCATTCGTAAGGGATAGACACTACATTTTCCTATAAATAGAAGCATCACTTTGCTTACAAATCATCAAATAATTTAGAAGACAAAGTGTTAATCTTGTTCTATTCTCTTTTCTTTCCTTTGTAGTAAAATATTTCTCCAAGTCTTTCAATATTTCTAGCTTCTTAAATTCATATTTTCTCTTTTCTAACTCCATAATGGAGTAATCTCTTTTCGTTGGGATAGTTGAAGAAACTTGGTTAATGTTATATTATCTTATTTTAGTTATTCCTCGTCTTGGTATTATTTAAGTGTCATACTTTGTGTTGGAATGATATGTTCTACTAATTATTATCGTTACTTAGTATATTTTGTGTTATGATTATAGTTATATTAATTTGTACTTCTAACAAGGAGGGAAATTAGTATACTATAATAATCACATAAAATATATATGTAATAATAATTTTTAGTCATCTATTATTCCAAATCTTTGAACTTGCTTCTTTTAATCCTAATTCTCACGGAGGGGTTATTTCAAGTTAGTTCTTAAATCTTTATCTTATTTCTTTCCATCCTAATTCTCACGGAGGGACAGTCTCAAATAAATTTATTGATTTGAGGGATCTCTATCTTATTTCTTTCAATTCTAATTCTCGCGGAGGGATTGTTTCAAATAAGTTTATTGATTTAAGGACTAATCGCAAGAGGTCTTTATTCCTCATAACACAATTCAAGTCTAGGAACTATTTCTCTCTTTTTTTGTGGAATTTACTAAAAAAAAAAAAAGGTTTTATTGTCATATATACACTAAGTGGATTCAACGACTCCCAACTCTTTCTTTTAAGATAATTTGTTGAAAGTTGTTTCTTTTGTTAAAGTAATTTACAAATTTAAGTCACTACTCTCCTTTCATCAATCTGATTCTCTCAAATAGCAGCAAAAAAATACTACAAGTCTGTAGCATAGATTTTTCAATCTCTGTGGGACGATATCTTAAACTATATTAGAATTTGACAGAGTACGAGCGAAATTTCCTATGCACTTTGGCCTCGTCGAGAAGACATAGACCAAATTGCTCATCTTGATGATGGGGGTTGGACTCTCGTAACTCGTCGCAAGCGCCGCAAAACAGGTTCACGAAAGGAGTCAATGAAACGACAAACTAAGGGAAAGATAGTGAGTAAATCCAAAACAAAAAATCCAGTTGAGCACTCAAAGAAGGAGAAAATAGAGGGGCGCTACTACCAAGAACCACGTCAGCCAATAACATTAGGAGAATACTTGCCAAGTTGGTTTCTCACCAAATTTGTCATTGATGATGTAAAAGCTTCATGTTGTACCGTTGATGAGAAGGAAGCAAAAAACGTGACCTCGTCATGTCCATCATCAGAAAACTCTGCAAAGTCATCTCCTGAAGTCGTAGATGCGTGCATGGCCAAAATCACATTCACCAATGATGACCTTCTACTCGGCGACACACCTCATAATCGCCCTTTATTAATGATTGGGTTTGCACGTGAGCAAAAGGTGAATAGAATTCTAATCGATGGTGGATCTGGAGTTAACATCCTTCCTATTCACACAATGAAGGAGCTTGGAATCGCAATGGAGGATCTTTCCGCAAGTCGTTTGATGATCCAAGGATTCAACCAAGGGGGACAAAGAGCTATAGGAGCTGTCAAAGTAGACCTCACTATCGGCGAGCTGCAATCCAGCGCGTGGTTACATGTGTTCGATGCAAGGACTTCGTAAATCATCTTGCTCGGTAGGCCTTGGGTACATGAGAACAAGGTGATCCACAGTGTTTGAAGTATTATGAGGACGGAGTTGAAAAGATTAGTCTTTTCAACTAATCATATACATACCCTAGCTCTCCCAGTCTTTTCAAATTTGTAACGATTGTAAGAATTAGTCTACTCTTTGTCCAAAGCCAAGAAAGCAAATTCAGATTTTGTGGCTGATTAAAAAAAAAAAAACCTGAGCGAATATAGAAGCAATTTGATTGTGGTTTTGTATATGACGTAGCTCTATGTGTCTTCTTTCCGACGCCACAAACCGTTCGTGATTGCAATGTTCCTAAGCCAAGATATAAGATTTTTCGTCAGGACGCGCAAAACTAATAAACCAGCGAACCAGAACTCAAAGTCTGATTCTCGATCAATATCTGAGCAAATATAGAAGCAATTTGGTCGTGGATTCTGCGTATGACGTAGCTCTACAATTCTAGTTTCCGAAACATCAAGCAGATCATGATTTCGACGTTCCTACATCGAGATATGAATTTTCTACCACAGACATGTAGAGCTGTGAAGAAAGTGACGAAAATTCATATTGTAGAAGAGAATTACCTGATAACGATGGGATCGAACCAGCCCGACAATGCAACAAATTGATGCCTAGCCACCATGAGAAGGCGGGATATTTATAGATGTCAAACACAAAGAAATCCTTGTTCTAGTTGGAACCAAATTATGGAAAGTTTAAGTTTATACATGGAAAGTTTAAACTTATGGAAAGTTCATATTTTCTCCTAATAAATCACAAAGAAATACCATGCAAATATGGAAAGTATAGGAGGGTCATAGATGTTGGTAATATGATTTGCTCGGGATTAAAAGCGTCTTCCTGATTGACGACGCCAAGTGAAAGAGAAGCATATCTCTATTCTTAAAGGTCTGAAAGGTGGCTATATAGCTAAAGTTGGAATGGACGGTGATTAACATTGTCCAAAATCAACTGGGTGTTCTGATTCCTTTAGGAGGAAAAAAACGCATCAGCTTTGGAAGTCTCCTAATCATATACAACTAGGAGGAACCATACACAAGTCGGGAAAATATATTACCAAGGGGTTAGTACATTGGCGTACAAGGAAAAGTCAAACCCCATTTGAAAAGTATGATTTAATATAGTATGGACTAAAATTTTCACGTGAACATTTAATTCAAAGTCCATCATGTCCTTACTTGGTGTGGCATAACATTGCAATTAGAGCATTAAGTTAATACTTCAAGCCTAGTCTACAAAAGTTTGGACACTCCGACAAGTCTTGAAGCAGGAGGCATTTGTAGATGACGAAATTTTATTAAAAGTAAATTCACAAGAAATTCGAAGTATATCAAATCCAAGATATATTAGTCCAAACAAATATTATAGGCTAATATAATTGGATTAATTGCTTAAGTCCAACTGGTATGGATTTAATTGAAAGACCAATTCAATTGGGCTAGCTAGTCTATCTTGTCGGACTTCACATGATGAGCCCACTCTATTAGCCCAAGGTCCATGCCACGTATCAAATGACGTGGAGCGCTAATTCAAGTCAAGAACCAATAAAATCATATCACTTGTATAAGTGATGCAGCATGCCAAGACAATAGAAGAACCAATCAAATGTCGCCAAGTTTTCAAATGACAAGGTTCAACCAATCATATACAAACCCTAGCTCTCCCCCAACTATAAATAGGTCTTCACAAAGCCAAAAGGATGAAGAAAAATACAGAGAAGCTCTCACCGCAAGTCTTCCGCATACTAAGAAGTCTTCGCTCAAGTGGTGAGCCGCAAGTTTCCATACCTCTACGTTTGTGATTAAAGATAGGCTCCGCATTCGTAGTGAAGTCTCAACAACAAAGTAATCCGTCCATTCAAGAACAAGCAAAGCCCTTGATTGGCGGCCGTATCGTGAGGAGAAGAATCAGAGGATTACATCTTTTTATTTAAGATTTCATAAAGATTGTAACCCCTACACAAATTCCTGAAATCAAATATTACTCTTTGTCGTTGTTTTTCTTGTCTTGATTATTATTTTCAAGAACGAAAGATTAGTCGTTACAGAATCTGATTTTGCTTTCTTGGCTTTGGACATGCTCTACGAAACGTACCTGTCCCTTTTTAATTTCTTTTCCAGGTTTTCGGGCGCATCTATACGGCTTTAACTTCCCACAAAGATGATGCACTTTCGTGACCGCAATACACCACGTCCTCATCTAGAGATAGTGAGCGACAAATGAAATTCGAACGCCAAAGTCCTTGCCTTGGAGGTTCAACCTACAATGATCGATGCCTTGTCACTTGACGGAGAGCTTTCTGCGCTTCATCTTGCTGAATGGTCTAAAAAGGAGACCAAAGACTTCATGAGAAACTTCTAGGGCAAGGCCAGTCACGTTATGGACGTCCCTCCGTTGAAGTCCGCACATCGAGAAATTGTGCCACCGAATCTTCTCATCCCAATGGATGTTTCAAAGAATTGGAGTGTCCCGCCTTTCGGTTTCGGCAAAGTTTGCTACACACGCCGCCGGACCGGGGAGTGGGTGAAAGATGTGTTTTCTCGCTATAAGGAAGTCTTGGAGCGTGTCAAAGTTTACGATGCCATCTACACTTATTTGTTTACATATGATTATGATGACAACGTACTACATGCTTTTTGTGAGCTTTGGCGTCCATCTACCAATACGCTTTCCACTTTCGTCGGGGAGATGTCTATCTCACTTTAGGACTTACGAACAATTGCAGGACTTCCTATTCACGGATCTTTTTATGATGAAGTTGTTCCTTCGGCGAAAGAATTGACGCAAATGGACAATCAGGGGAAATCGTGGCTCCCCAAAAGCTGCCTATACTTGTTTTCGGCCTTCTACAAACTTGCCGAAGGTGGCCTTCATGAGGTGTCCATCCATGATTGGGTGAAATTTTGGTTTAGAGGACCAAGCAGGTACGCGGAGCCTCCACAAAAGGCGTCAAAGGGCCGTGCAACAAAGCCAAGATTGAATCACAATCCTTCCGGGCATATTGACATGAATTACTTACCACGAACTGATGAGGAGCATGCCCCCTTCGTCGAGCTAGGAGTGGAAGAGTCACTAAGAGATGATACAAATTTTTCGACTTTCCTGACATGTTGGCTCTGCAAGTTTGTTCTTCCCCACAAGAAAATTGACTACGTGTGTGCTAGCCTTCTTAAAGTGGCTAGCTTGATGGCTCATGGAGAGAAATTCTCTTTGGCGGTTCCAGTCCTTGCGAGCATATATTGTGGCTTGAGAGAGATCTCTACTTCTCCAGACTTGAGGTAGGGGAATATATTTTTCCCCATACACTATGTATATGGATGGCTAGGAGAATATTTTAAGACCCATCATCGTGCCAATCACTCACATCGGAGTATACCTTTATGCAAGATTTCTGGCGAGAAGATGGCCAAATACTTCAATTTTTCTGACGCCCGAAAGTTATTTCAACAAGATGATGCCCGCCACCTCCATCATTTGGCGTTGCTACAAGGTAGGAATTATACTTCACCGATATCGGCGATCTCTCGTTCATGGAACGTTACTATCATAAGCCTTCGTTCGAGCTATGTTACACTTAGGCATGATGCAAATCTCATCGTGGAGTCCTATAGTCCTTATAGGTTTAGCAGACAATTTGGTTTATGTCAAGACATCCCTGGAGTCATGGAGCGACCATACGATGGCACATTGCTAACACTAGCGCAACTTTGGAATTCATCGATTCTCCTTGGAACCTCTTCAAAAGTCATAATTCTGGTGTGCCCATTAGAAGGTATTCACCTTTAATGACTCGCGAGTACATGGAATGGTGGCTAGCCAATCGAACAAATCCATCAGAAATGAGTCCTCAAATTATTTCACAAAAATCAAAGCAAGATCATACACCTATGTTGTCCAAAAGAGGTCCGACTCGAATGAAAGAAAAATCGCATCCTTCTTCCAAGTCCGAGGTGCAACTTAATGATACTCCGCAAGCTCTTGAAACTTCTTCTAAGTCCAAAACCTTGAAGGATGTTGAAATCCCTATGGACAAAGGAGTTAAACTCATTCGACTAGTCTCCAAGACAAGTGCTACGGCTCCTAATTAAGGTGACCAACAATACTTCCAAAAGAAAGGAGCCTTCGAGTTCATTGGACAAGGGCGCCAAAGAAACATCAAGTCTCGCACCACCTTGCAATAAAAAGTCTCGCCCTTCCACTCTGCCTATTGATGTTGGAAATACAATCACAGCCTCTAGTTCGAAGGAGAGTAATACAAGTGGAGATCGACATTGGAATCGTTTAGAAAGGAAGTCGAAGGAGTCCGACGATCACCATAACGAATTTGCTGATTTGGACACTATTAGCATTGGATCTGATATCCATCTGGATGGGGATCCAAACTCAATGATGGGCTTGGAAGAAGTAGCAGAACAAGTAATATTTCTTCTCTCCATATTTTCTGCATTTACACTTTTTTTTTAAAAAAAATCTGATGGTTTTTTTGTTTTGTTTTGTAGTTGGGTTTCCAGAAACTAGACGTGACAAATGCGGCTGAAGTTGTCGCTGATCAGATTACACATCCGAAGACGTTCAGACCTTCCTCACAGCCATTGCAACCTAGCGCTTCGAGCTTTGATCCACAAGGGACTATTTTCCGCTTCAAATCAACCTTCGTCTCTGAGATGTGGGGTGCATTGTGCGGATGGATTACACAATTTTCTTTAGGTTCCTTAGACAGCTTTACGGTGTTGGAGGCAAGTATTGCTTCGACTCTTGAGGAAGTTAGGAAAATCAATATTATCGATGTTTCTGCTTTGGAGGGTCTTGTCGAGAACTTCTTCAAGGCGTATGCGGAGTATGACTCTTTGAAATCGTCGAAGATGACTAAATAATTACACCAAGAATCACTTTTAGATGCACAACGGCACCTCCATGATGCTAAACAAGAACATGGAAAGCTAGATGAGTCCGTGGAGGAGCTTCAAGCAAATCTTGCGAATGTGGAGAAAGACTTAGCAGCCTTGAACTCTAAGAAGGAGAAAATTATCGCATTCCTTGATAAATACCAAGAGGAGTTGTCCAAAAATCAAGAGAAAATCACCATTACAGAGGGCGAGATTTATACTATTGAAGCTAATCATATGTTGTCTGATGAAGAAGCAGAGAGACTATCCAAACTTGAAGAGGCGGTCGAGAAGAGTCGTCAACAAATCCTATGCTTCAAGCCTTTTCCGTGACTTAGATTCTTGCTTAGGATTTTTACTTTTTAATTGCTTATTATGATGTAGTGACATTCCTTTCTTGGAGCAATAAAAGTAGTCGCCTTTATTTCAATATGAATCATTTCGTCTTGAGATTTGGATTAATTTTCTCTCCCCTTTTTTTTTGAAGATAACTGAAGAAATATTTTTTTTTTCTTGAAATTTAGCTCGAATTCTGCCTTGCTCAACTCTTCAGATTTGCGCTTCGGTGGCAGAAAATCATAACTCGAAGTAGGAGTGTTGAAATGACGAGATTCCAATTCCATTGGAAAGGAACTCATTCAACTACAATCTATATAAAAATCATGGCCAAATTCCTTCTAGATTTGTACGTATAATTCTCCAAAGTTAGCTTAGATTCTCTCTTGTTAGACTTTTCAGCTTTGCGCTTTAAGAGAAAATTCATAACTCGGAGTACGAGCGTTGGAATCACAAGATTCCATCTATGGAAAGAGGACTCATTGATATACAATATATATATAAAAATCATGGCCGAATTAGATTCTTTCTCCAAATTTAGCTGTATGTATAGATATTTTCATCCTTTCTTTCGGTGGGAGAAAATCATTGAGTACGTTGGAATCACAAGAGTCCAATTTCTATGGAAAGAGTACTCATTGATATACAATATATATATATATATATATATATATAATCTCACTTATTTGTACAGATAATTCTCCAAATTTAGCTCGATTTGCCTTGTTTATTCTTTAGCTTTGCGCTTTCCGGGAGAAAATTCATAACTCCACGAGTCCCGAAATGACGAGATTCTAGTTTTTTTGGAAAGAAGACTCATATACAATCTTATATATATATATATACTTTATACATCTGTACGTAATTCTCCAAGTTCGGGGCCGTAGAACTGAACTCTTCAATACTTTGCTATTTGTGGTAAAAAAAATCTCAACTCATCATAGGAGCGACATTCTAGCTTTGGCGGCATCTTGAAGCATCCATCAGATTTTTTAGTGGCATCATTCTTTGAAGAAATAACGCCAACTTGAAAAGGCGTTTAAAAAACCGCAATCATTTTTTAATAGCTTAGATTCTTTCTTATGTTAGGATGTTGTATGATATTTTCATCCTTTCTTTCGAATCATATGATGTATCATAATTCTTTCAAGCATGACCTAAAATATTCTCACTTGAATGAAGTCTTCCTACGTCTTGAAGAGAGGATCAAGTTTTCGTAGTCCAAAAAAATATAAAATATATATATATATATATGGTCCGAACTTAGAATTCCTAAGCGCCCTCTACGTACCTCGAAGAGGATTCAACTCATATCGTAGTTCAAAGAAAAAAAAAAGGATTTTTTTCGTCGAACTTAAATTTTAATCGCCTACGTAGATGATCAAGTCATTTCGTAGTTCGGTAAAAGAGTTTTTTTTTTTTTTTTTTTTTTTTGACCTAACTTTTTTTTTCGAGATTTTCAACCTGTAGGACTTTTTTGTTTGTCCTAAATTTTGCCTAGGCCGCCTTTTTGAGGTTTTCAACCTAGCGGACACTTTTTTTTTTTTTTTTTTGGCCGGCCACAAGCTTAAACTCTTACGCGGCCAGAGTATCATCTTGCTTCAAGGATAGTACATCTTCAAGAATTTCCGTTGATGGGACCGATCCGCGTTTCTATCCGCATCTATGAGCTTGCAAGCACCACTTGAATAGGCTTCTTGGACAACATATGGCCCATCCCACTTTGGCCGAACTTGCTTCTAGATTTATGAGATATATAATAGGTCTTCTACCGCCGTGACTTGATCACTAACCCGGAAGGACCTCGGGCGAACTTTTTTATTAAAAGCACGGGAAAGACGAGCTTGATAACATTTAAGGCTTTTCTTTGAGCTTCAACCTTTTCTCATCAAGGGCCTCTAACTCTTCAAGGCGTAGACGAGCATTTTCTTCTTCGGTGAGCCCTTCTTGTATAGCGAGCCGTAATAAAGGTATTTGGCGTTCAAGTGGAAGGACCGCTTCAGCTCCATAAACAAGAGAATAAGGAGTTGCTTGAGTCGGTGTGCGATGAGTCGTCTGGTATGCCCAAAGAGCTTCTTCCATTCTATCGTGCCAATCTCTTTTAGACTTGGAGACGACCTTCTTTAACAAGTTGCACAAGGTCTTGTTAAATGCTTCAGCTAGTCCATTTGCAGCAGCATAATACATAGACGAGTTTCGTTGCTTGAAGCCAAAAAGCTCGCAAATCTTAGTCATCAATTTGTTGGAGAACGGCTTGCCATTATCTGTTACGATATAACTAGGAATGCCAAAACGATAGATGATGTTTACTCGAATGAAGTTTGCCACATTCTGCTTTTTTTACTTCTTTTTGAGGGCGACAAATTTCAAATTTCATTTTGAGAAGTAATCCATTGCAGCTAAGATGTACAAGTGGCCACCAGAAGATTTCGGTAGCGGTCCAACCACGTCTAGCCCCCAAGCGTCAAATGGCCAAGATGCAACAGTTGGATGTAACACTTCAGGAGGTTGGTGTATAAAATTTGCATGAAATTGGCATGCTTTGCATCTTCGCGCATAGTCCAAACAATCTTTCACCATTGTTGGCCAATAATACCCCATCCTTTTTATATGAAAGTGCAGTTTTAGCCCGGATTGCTACAAACCCTAGAGTGTGCTTCTTGCATAGCTTGAGTTGCTTCTTCTTCCCCCAGATAACGCAAGAGAACTCCCTCGAACGATCTACGATACAAAGTATCTTTGTAGTAAAGGAAGCAAGGGGCACGACGACGACATTTTCGGTCTTTTCTTTTTGGATCTTCTCCGGAAGAATGCCATAACACAAGTAATCGATCATGGTTTGTCGCCAATCGATTTTCTCGAAATTTTCTCGTAAAACCGCCACAAGACACTCGAGTTTGCTTTCTTCATCCTCATCGTCCTCACGCGTACTATCCATTTTTGGCAGATAGTGATTTGCGCTTGGTCAGGCAAAGTCAATGTTGAAGCCAAAGTAGCTAAAGCATCAGCCTTATTATTTTCCTTCCTTGGCACGTGCTGGAGAGTTAGGTTGCCGAGCCACCCAATCAATTTTTGTGCATAGTCATGATATGGGCGCAATTCTGGCTTTTTGACCTCGTAGGTACCCAACAATTGATTGATCACCAATTCAGAATCTCCAAAGACTTGTAATTGTAACTGCTTCATATCAATAACCATTTCAAGCTCAAGTATGAGTGCTTGATACTCTGCAATATTGTTGGAGCAACATTGTGTTAAGGTGAAGGAACACTGTAAGACCTCCTCTTGAGAAGTGACGAATATCACACCAGTGCCAGCTCCTTCGCGATGTGCAAAAGACCATCAAAATACATCTTCCAAGGCGGTTGAATTTCAATGACCATTGCATCCTCATCGGGTTGTTCATCATTAACTCCCTGTATCATCGGTATAGGATGAATCTACGCAAGAAATCCGCCAATGCTTGCCCTTTCACAACTTTTGAGGAACGTACACAATCTCAAATTGTTGAAATTGGAGATACCACCTGCTAGTCGGTCACTAAGGACAATGTGTTTCGACATCACAAATTTGATGGGGTTTGCTTTGGAAATAAGACGAACAACATGAGCTTGAAAGTAGTGTTTCATCTTCTGAATTGAGAAGACTAAGGCCAAACACAACTTTTCAATCGGCGAATACTTCAACTCATTTGGTGTCATCATCCTACTCAAGTAGTAAAGGGCATTTTCCTTCCCTTCGCTATACTATCTAATTTCCATTAATTCCCTTGGTTGTCTTTACATTATAGGCATCTAAATAGTACTATCATGTCATCAATAACTATTTTTTTAGTTACCCATGATATACATATCACATATATATGTTATTTTCTTAATAATAAATAAATAAATATATCTTCTTATTCTATACTATACATATTATTCTTATATAAAATAAATGTCATACATATTTTTCTCACGCATATATTGGCGTTAACTATGCATTTACTCACATAGTTATAATTACTTTAAAACCCCCTCATTGTACAAATAGTCTTGAGAGAGTAATTTCTTTTATGCAATTCTTTGAATAGGTAATAATAAATAATTAAATAATCCCCCTTTAGTGTTAATTAAGCTAAGTTTAAAGATTGTCTTCGGATAGACTCTGAGGGATGCTTAACACCTTCGGGTAAATAAAACCCTTACCAATCTCACAGTTTCAAAGACTAAAAGTGGAGTTTTACATTTTTACAAATGGTTTCCTAATATTTCCTAAAATTAGGTGGCGACTGATGTTTTGTGAACTAGTTTTAATCAAAATTTGGCAAACACTAATAGGAAACATAGTCATAAGTTGTGAACTAGTTTTAATCCGTTAAAAATAGGGCATAACACTAATCACTAATAATTATACAGTTGCTTCCAAACAAGCCCTTAATGAAATCTTAATCTTCATTATTCATATCTCAGTCATTAAATTTGTTTATTTTTAGGTCAAAATTTTAATCATGCAAATCTTAATTAATAAGTGCGTTGTTTTTATTATTTTAAAATCATTCCATGGGTCTAGATAGATCTAAAATGAATTTTTAATACTGCTAAGGTGTCTTGTTCAAGGATTCTACAAATATGATTGTTCACCACTACTTCATTCACGTTCACCGTTAACCGCCGTCGGCGCAACCACCGCCTTCAACCAACACCGCCCTCAATCGGCATCTACAATCACCACCGCCCTCAATCGGCATTTACAATCACCTTCGCTTCATCACCGCCACTAATCGAGATACAATTTTAATTTTTTTTATTGATATAAAATTAGATTAATTTTGTATTTTATTTAAGTTTAATATTTATTAATTTAAAAAAAAAAAGACAAGAGAAAACAAAAAATCTAAATTATTTAGTATTCAGATCTTAATATAACATCGTAATATTCAGATGTGTATTCATATTGAGATATCTAAATCTTAATTAATACACATCTTAATATTCAAATATCTATTCAGATTTATGCATCTCAATCTTAATAAAAACAAATATAAAATTTAAGGCTCCATGATTTAATTAAAGGTTAAATATAAGAAGTCAAATAGTATTAGGTTCAAAAATTGAAAGTAGGCAATAATACAGGAATGAAACTGCTATTTCTCCAAAGAAAAAACTCTCTCAATTGATACTAGGATAAATAATTCTCGAATTATATTTGAAATGAATTTATCTCACATTAGGTTAGAATATAATGACGGTATAATTAATTTCTAGATTAGTTATACTGTGATTGTAATATTAGTTTACGTGTGTCGGAGGGTGGAATGTTTAGATATAACTAATATAAGTTGTCTCCAACCAAACGACTTAAGTCGCTAAAACGGGTCATAGGCGGTTAACCCGTATGTGTTGTATAAGTGGTGTTTGGCGATAACAAATCAATAAACTTCATCCAAACCTTTCTCCCCTTTCCAGAAACCCAACAAAAAAAGGGCAAAGGATTTTCCGTTATTTGTATAACTCTTCTTCAATATTGGGCTACAGGCAGACTCACGTTTTACTCTACTCCTATTGTGTATCTGAAAAAAGGTCTGGCCTTTTACTCTTCTTTTTTCAAAATCTTTTTCATGTTTTTTGTTTTTTTTTGTTGGATTTTCCTTTTATCTGCTTGTGAATTATCATTTGGGTTTACTTTTTTTTTTTTTTGTTTGAAAAGATTGGATATTGACATTGATATAGATGAAGTTTTCGGGGTTTTAATGGTATTGGTGTGTCTTACTTGTGTTGGGAGTAATTGCAACCTTAATTAGAGTTATTTAAGGAGGAAATTAGTTAAAAAGGCTCTTTACAATAATGAATAGAGGTATATGACCCCTCATATGAACATGGGCGATTATGATATAACACAGAGGCGATCTGTTCAATTTTGTAGAGGGTTATCTAATCAATATACCCTTATGTAAAGTATGTTTTAGTAATCTAAATAGAAAAAAAGGTGCAGTATATTGTAGTTTAGAGATCCTTGAAGGGCTTCTACTAATTTTTTTTCTTCGTTTTTGGGGTTTTTTTCTTTTTTATTATCAGTTGGTTTACTTTATTTTGTGTAAAGGTTGGATATTTCCAGTTATATAGGTGAAGTTTGTTGGTTGTTAATGGTATTGGTGTGTCTTGCTTTTGTTGGGGAAATAATTTAATTTTGTTTCGCGGAGAAATTATGTTAAGGTATGGTTTTTGTTAGTTTAAATTGGAATAGATGTAGCATGATGTAGCTTAGAGTTTTTTGGAGGACATGTATTATGGTAGTGCCTATGCCTTTGCAGGAAGTAATGATGGCATGTATAGTTACTTGATTTGTTCTGCTATATAAGGAGTGTTCTATGGTAGATGATGGAGCTTGTTCTCGACATACTATGGTTGTGAAATTTTTGGTGGTTTTATGGTATTGGTGTGTTTCTTACTTTTGTTGGGGGAAGATCTGAACTTTATTTAGCGGAGAAATTATATTAAGGTGTGTTTTTGTTATTTAAATTGGAAAAAGGGGTAGCATGATGTAGCTTACAATTTATTTGAGGACATGGTTTTTGGCGGTGCCTATGCCCTTGCAGGAAGTAATGATGATTGTGCGTTTTGAACACCCTTTTGTTGGCATGTATTGGTACTTGCTTTGTTCTGCTATTTTAGGAGTGTTCTAAGGTAAAAGATTGAGGTTGTTCTTGACATACTAGGGGGTGAAACCCTAGGGATATTTTAGCACAAACTAGAGTTTTATGGGGTGCTAAACCTATATACATGGATTTTGGTATGGCTATGTATCGATAGGGGTTTTAGTTAGTATTTGGTATGAGTACATTCAGTTTTAGCATGTTTTTACTGTATATATGTGTTTGTAAATATACAACATACCCAGTGAAATCCCACAAAGTGGGGTCTGAGAGGATAGATTATACGCAGACCTTACCCCCCTACCTTTATGGGGTAGAGCCAGTATATGTGTGTTTATAAATATATATTTTTAACAATATCATGTGTATTTACAATAAGCTGTCACCGCTTGGAAATAATACAAGGTAAATATCGATTTGAAACAGAAAGTAAAACCTGTAAAACCTACAAACCCTTAGACTCAAATTTACTTACAAGCGCGAATTATAGACACTGCTTATGTAAAATCCTGTATAAGCTGTTAATGTCTAAATTAGTTAACATAGTGCACTCTATGCTCAAATAGGAGCCATTGTGACCCTCCTTTTAAGAAGGAATACTTGGCTGGTTTCTATTTGGTTATGCGACAGAATAGATGTGACATCTGATCTAAGAGACGGTTGAATTTACAGTTTTATAAGATTATTATATAAAACTTGCAATTAAGTTTCTTATAAAAAAAACTTGCAATTAAGTTTGTTATTTTACTTTGACTTTAGTAGTACTATGTTTGACGATGACCTTGAAATACATAACTATTTCCTCCAGAGTTGGAGGCTTGGAGCTATAGAGCCCGCTAATGTCTGTATAGTAGTGTGTCTCATTGGAATGCACATCTCTCCTTGAGATTAACCCTTTCATGAATAGAAGGGATCTTCTATCTCAGGCTTTCAATTAGAACCTGATTTGTTTCCACACGAAGTTTAGAATTTAGGTTCAATTGTGGTTGTTTTTTTGGCCTAAGTTAGAGAAGGCCTAAAAAAGACAAGAAGTTTGCTAATTTTTCCCCTCATGCATATAGTTCTGCCTTGACGACTTTCTTGTAATGCCCAAGTTGAGATTTTTAATGTCTTATTGAGAGAGTGGGATGGATAGAGAAAGGAAAAGGTGAGAAACTGCGGTTTGTTGCCGTCAGCTGAGATGGAGTTGGCCCTCTATGTTCATTCCCTAATTTAGTGGTATTTTTTTTTTCCTTTGGAAAGAAAATGTGGAAATTGGTAATGGAGAAATTAGTTTCCTCGCTGAGCAGTAACTGTACCTTTCAAGAATAGCCGTTTGCCGTAAAAATATTGGCTGATTCTGTGTATATGCATAAGCTTCACTGAATTTTAAACACTCATGACTCACATAACTGAATGAAGTCATAGTCTGATAGTGGACACTACCATCCTTTCATTGGTTTCCATTTTGCCAATTGCAAACACTTATAATATGCCAAAGGTGAGGAAGGTTTTCCATTTCCGTAAAAGAGCAATTTCTTTCATGCTATTGTCTTGCATGTGCAATTATTATCCTGTATGAATTGCAAGTTGATTTATCTTCCTTTCAATTTCAGGATTCTAATAAGAGTTCAATCTCAGGGAGACTCAGAATTATTGCTAAGAGATGTCGTTGACCTCCAGCACCACCATGAGTGCAGCTACTTTGCCAATAGGTATGTGGGAGTGTAGCCCTGATTGGTTCCTTTTAATTGGTACCTCTGCATGTCTTCTGAAGGAAGGGTAGAATTACTGTTTTGAATTGGTAAGATGAAAAACGCCTTTTGTAATTGTAAATATTGGATACCGGTAGCAATTTGGTGGTGATGAATATACATGTTACCTTTCTGAAAAAAGAGGGATCTTAGAATTGCTGTTTTCCATGCTATTACAATCAGATGGTGAAAACTATCATATTCTTGATCCTGCTAAAATTTTAATAAATCAGTATCTGTTGCTGTTACCTCACTTATAAGCTTTTGCCACATTAGATTTTAGAGCATCTGGATTGCTGGGTAAGTGCTGTAGCCTGTAGGAGTTAAGACAGTCACATTAAGTTATGATCCTCTTGTTATATAGTAGTTGCTGTTCTGCATATACTAATTAGACTCTTTTAGTTTGCCTATGAAAATACCAATTGGCATTCACCCACTCACAGTCAAATATATACCTTACACCACAAAAACTACAACAACAACTATGCATTAAACCCAAACAAGTTGGGGTCAAGCGATCAGCTATTTGAATCCTCATTGCCATGTTGCTCCATTGAAGCTCATGTCAAATATATAAAACCTTCATGCTGCAGATCGGTAGAAGTGATAATATTGATTTATGATCTATCATCTGGCTTGCTTGAGTTTGGTGCTATTTTAACTCCTTGGGAAAAAATAAAAAGCTCTTCTCTTTGATTTTCTAGTTAACTTGATATGACAGTGTTTAGTTTTGAAGTAATCTAATTGAATATTTACATTTTTTAAAATCTAATGGAACCTTTACATTTAAGGTGTGACAACAATGTTCAAGACATTTGATAATTGATACTTTAATATCCAATGTTGGCAAATTCCTTTTGAAGATTTGCTGCTCATCGTGTAGCTCGTGTTATCTTAGTTGTTAATTATTGGAAATTGTTGTCATAGTGAGCGCAGGGGATCAATGCTGGAAGCAATTCAAGCCAATAGCAGCGGTTCCTGCTGGCTTACATCCGCTTGGCATGCAGTCTAAACTCATTAGCAATAGAAGTCACTTGATATGTCCTGTTCAACAAAAACGGGCTTCAATAATATGTTCTGCTGCTCTGGTATCATTCTCTAGAGTACTTTTCTTTTTATAATTGCTGCCAGTGCCTTGTTTAGCTAATTACATGCCTCTAGCGAACTTAGTGGGTGAATAGTACTTGTCTTGTCTTTTATATTAATCTTGGGCAATTTTGCTGTGAGAAGCTTCAGAGTTTCAGAATGCTACTGTAAGTAGCTGGTTATGGCATAAGTTATCACATTGGACTATGTCTTTGTATATGTAGTTCCCCATGCCAAGAAGGTTCTGCAGTCAGCATATCGAAATCAGCTGCATTTACTAAAACAAGTACCCCGAAATCAAGTCAATCAGCGTCTCTATTAACTAGTTAGTGTTTATGGATATAGGAATCTATGACATTTAGAGATTTTTTTTTTATTTTTTATTTAATGAGAAGGTAACATGTTTTTTTTTTTTTTTTTTAATGAGAAGGTAACATGTGGAGATATATGTTTATTTATTACTTGAAAGTGGTTAGACCTCCTAATATAAGACCCAATCCTGCAAAGGCTAAAAGAAAATCATGGATTTATCAATCATGTATTGTTCAGATAAATCCATTTTTATAAAAAAATAAAAACAAAGAATTCTAGATAAAGGATAATAAATAAACATGGTCTCTTTTTTTTTTTTTTTTGGAGGTAGGGGTAAGGTTTGCGTGCACCCTAGCCCTCCCCAAACCTTACCTGTAGGATTACACTGGGGATGTTGTTGGTTGCTTTTAGTTCTTTTATTTTAAACTTCTTGTGATCTTTAAATATAATTACCGGGAGTAAGCCCTATGAAATCCCCGTAGATGGTATTTTCCGTCGAAATAGCATTACAATACAGTCCGAAGTAAGGAACTGATTACTAATATGTTTGTTGTTGTTCTTGATGCTATTGCTACTACTACTACTTGCAATCGTGCATTCAGTATTTGGTTCTCTGTTTTCTGCATCATTCAAGTAAACTATATTGCTATCAGCCATTTCTGTTTGACTTTGTTCTTGCGTCAATGCAGAATGCTAGATGTGCTGAAGGCCAGACACAGACGGTTACGCGGGAATCATCAACCATTACAGTTGCACCAGTTCAAGGTAATCTTTTCTTGCTCTTTATACCAGCTGGTAGAACAATGAATGGAAATAAAACAATTTGTATTTAGCAACTTATTTGTTTTCACTGTTATACTTCTGGTTAGTATAGCATCTGCACCATCCTGCCGCTGTAAAAAGATCAGAGAATAAATCTAGCTCTAGTTAACCAATGATGTTCAGTAAGGTTAAACAACAAAAAATCAACAGCTATTTTTGTGCTTTGTAAAGATCCAATGTGAAGTATCATCTGAATGCTGATATGTCGGGGCTGAATGCAGGAAAGGAGAAATCTCCTGACCTAGATGATGGTGGGAGTGGGTTTCCCCCTCGTGATGATGATGGAGGCGGAGGTGGAGGTGGTGGTGGTGGAGGCAATTGGAAAGGTGGCTTCTTCTTTTTCGGGTTTCTTGCTTTCCTAGGCTTCTTGAAGGACCAGGAGGAGGAAGGACCCTATCGGGACCAACGAAGAAGATGAAGAAAACCAGAACACTGATGCATAGAAATCAAAAAATTTGGAAGTTTGGGATTTGTAACTGGTCTACCCTTGTTATTCTCCAGTGATGGCTTCGAGCCCCCCTGTAGTAGGACGATATTCTTCTATATGTATTCGGGTGTAGCATTACTTATAGCTCATAATGTTTCACAATAAAATACTCTATGCACTTAGAAATGGTCATTCTTTTCAACTCTTCCTATACCCTAGATGGTTGGATAAGTTGCTATCATAGCTTTAATTTGTTGTGTAATGTCTATTTTTCGTTCTGTTTTTTTTCTGTTTCTTTGGGGTGGAGAGCTTAGAATGTTGTGGAATGCAGTTATCAGGTAACATCTCCTCCAAAAAAAAAATCATTGTGAAAAAGATTTAAGAGAAATATAATTTTCAGAAATAATTATTGTAAGGGTAGGGGGTAAAGTTTGCGTTCATCCTATCCTGCCTAGACATCACTTGTGGGATTACTGGGTATATTGTTGTTGTAATTAGCGTGTTTATAGTGTATATTACTACTATATGAGGGACAATCAAAGGATTTTTGTCCTCACAAAAGTTTTCAAATTAATGTCAAACTTTTCAATTAATAACTTTTAGGTCCTTTTTATTTTATAAGATAATTTTTTAAGAATGTAATTTTATCCTAATAAAAAAGTTATGGACAATTTTATACGTCGTCTTTGAAATATCTATGATTTATTATAAATACAGAAAGTAAATTTTTTTAAATGATGCCATATAGTGTTGAAAATGAAGACAATGTCATCCATTGAGATCGGGTTATTTTTAAAATCTCTTGTTTGGTTAACTAAATTTAATTTTTTTTGAGTATAGAGAATACATGAAGAATTAAATTTTATTGAATTTTGTCTGAAATTAAGGTGAAAAATCACATTTAACTAGTATAAACTCTTGACGCAAGATAATGAATGAAAATTTAATAAATGTCAAAACAAATCGATTTTTGTCTATGAATAAAATCACACGCTCACAAATTCACAAAATGACGAAAATATTTTTTGATTTATCAGCTTTGCAAGTTGTAATTATCATACTTTATCATAATCAATGTTAGTATAAGATATCGAGTCATTGTGTCCCTTTGAGATTTGCTAATTTTTCTACTTAACTTTCTTTCTCATAAATAAAATTTTCATTAAAAATCATCTAATTGTGTGATGAAGAAACTTTAATAATTATAAAACTTATCAATAAGATATCATTAACCTGCAAATACATTAAATTAATTATGCGTTAGAAAATGTGTCACGTTATACGTATTTAATAAGAATTTCTATTTTTATATTTTGAGTTTGGAGCAATGGCCTTCCGTAACTAGTAGAGTTAGAAAAATAAGAACAAAATAGAGGTTCTTTTAAATATTGGGTGTTTGCACTCGAAGTTCTTGCCTAGCAGTCAACAAAGATTGAAGTCGGTGATGGCTTGAAAACAAGACAGTACGGAAAAAGGGTCTTCCATCTATAGGCCTTTGAGAATAGAATATAGATAAGAGGGCAATTTGCAGGATTGCCCTTCGCTGGGGATGGTCTTTAATTTTTATCCCTCAAAATGGTGATTTTTAGCTTTTGGCCTTCAGGCAAAATTTGTAGTGAAATTTTGTCTTACAATTTTTTTTTTTTAATTGAGTGAGGTTCGAACTCACAACCTCGATGTATTAAGTGAAGGGCACAACTTAACGACCATCAATTTGAAGGGAAAAAATTAAAGACCACCCCAAATGAAGGACAATCCGTGCAAAAAAAAAAAAAAGTAGATAAGATGGTTGTGATTGACAAGGCATTCGCGACTGTATTGCCATGTTTGGGGTGGTCTTTAAATTTTGCCCTCATATTTGAAATCTTTAAATTTTGCCCTTGGCGTAAACCCCGTAGGTTCCGGAGTTCGAACATGCGCAAAATTCTAAAAAAAAAAATTCGCAAAGCCGAGTTTAAATTTATTTATCTGCACTTTGGCGTACACTTGTGAAGGAATTACCAAATTATCTTACCGGCATACTTATGTCTTATGGGGCGGACTTGGCATAAGTATCTTACGTCCGCATAACTTTGATAATTCATTCAAAAGTTTATGCGGATCCCAGATAAAAGTTTACCGATTGAAGTATCACCCAAGCGTAACTTTGTGAAGAATTACCAAAGTTATGCGGGACCCTAAGATACTTATGCCTTATAGCGTGCGAACTTAGCATCAAATATCTTACGGTCCGCATAACTTTGATAATTCCTTCACAAAGTTATCTTGGCCAAGATAAAAGTTTGCCCATTAAAAGTATGCATACCGGCGTATAACTTTGTGAAGGAATTATCAAAGTTATCTTGGTCTCAATATTCACGAAACCCATATTTATTTCCTATTGAATTATGTTTTCTGCCAAAGATTTAGTTTCTAAGGGGTTTGTTTGTATCTTAAATGTGCATGTGCATTTAAGATTAAAAAAATTGATGTCTCGGGTTATTTCAAAGCAGGAGATATGGAGTTGCTCAGCTACTGTTTAATAAGATAAGAAGCTGGTTTCATGAACGATTATGACATTACAACAAGAAGGGCTATGTTTTGGTATTTGCTGCCTTCCCTGCTTGATGGCTGATGATTGCTAGTGAACTATTTGCAATCTTTATTTCTCCTGAAGTCTTCAAGTACTGAAAATTTCAGTCAGCCAATTCTGAATTACTATTTCTCCTTCAGTTAAGGGATATGTAGAGGATTCTTGCTTACCTATATCTTTGAGCACCCAGCATAACATTTACTTTATGTGACTCTGAATGTTCCAAGATTCTTATTAAATAGTATCTTGGATCCCGGACAATTTTCATGAAGGAATTATCGAAGTTATGCGGGCCGGCATACTTATGCCAAGTCTGCCCACAAGGCATAAGTATCGGTCCCATAAATAGCTTTTGGTAATTCCTTCACAAGTGTATGCGTTGGCGGCATAGCGAAATTTAAGCTGCCATGCAATTTTTTTTTTAAAATTTCGTTATAGCGCGTGGGTTGAACCTGGGACTTTATGGGTGTTAGCGAAGAGGGAATTAAAACATTTTAAATATGAGCGAAATTTAAAAATTTAAAACGAAAAAGAAGGGCACTCCGCTCAAAAAAATGGGCAGGGGAGGTGAGTCGTGTTTCCTTTCCCTTTGTATTATTTGGAGAGTGGTGACCCGAAAATACATATATGAATGCTAAATTGGATTTGTACAATGCAACCCTTCATCAATTTGAATCCATGACTTCATAATGAGGACTTATGCCTTAACATGATGTCACTCTACCGAATTAAAAGGAGATCTTTTATTTAATTCCGAGAGATCAAGAATTTAAATTCCAACGAGACAAAATGTCAACGGATTTCTTTTATTCTGCTTAGATTTTGGTGAATTAAAGTTATTTGATGCATATGGTAGTAACAAATATCTGGTAAAACAATTAAAGTAAAGGCAAGTGAAGTCGAGATTACCGCTATTGATATTGTAAATAAGTATTAGGGTTTAACATCAATTGAGACTGGAAATGGGAGTATTACTATGGGACCCAACTTTGGAATTCTTCATAATCAATGGTCAACAACATCATTCAACTTCAACGAAGCTAAGAAGCAAACCTCAACAACCACCAAAAATGTCACCTACCCATTATGTCAACTGTGAAGTTGCCAGTTGGTAAGGAAAATGGCACTGCAAATTTAATAGAAACATCGGGAAAAAAGCAAGTGGAATTGATTATTTTAAGTTAAGCCGATAGTACTCTTGTGTATAGAAATATTAGGGGTTTGCTAATTAAGAACTACAATAGCTGAAAAACAAAAAGAAGAAAATACAACTCCAATTTTTTTTTTTTTTTTTTTTTTTTTTAAAGAGAGGATACCCCTCTTACATGTAAAAAGGGAGTCATGGCGTAGCCCTCCTCTCATGTATATTTTGATAAGTCTATTAACAAGGTAGGGGTCAATGCCAAACCCCCCAATGACCACAGACAATGCAGTCTGTGGAATTGGTTTAATTAAAAAAAAAAAAAACGGAGAAGGGCCAAAAATACCTCAACTATTGAAAATGGTGCGAAAATACGCATAATCCACCTTTCACTTTCAAACAATTCACCATTAACCTATCGGCCTAAATACCCTTATTCCTAACGAATATTCTCATTAGACACGTGGCATTTTTCTATTGGTTGGCTTATAAAATTAATTAAACTAATTGACCGTAACCCAAGTGCTCCCCTTTGACACCGACCTCCCCCCGCCTCCCACCCCGCGTGAATTTTTTTTTTTTTTTGAAAAAAAGTTGACTTGTTTTTGCACCCCTCCACTTGCGCACCCTACCCTCCCTTTCCCCCCCCGTCGCAAAAAAAAATTAATATTTTTGAAAAAAAAGTTTGACGTTTTTTGGGTTTTTTTTTAAATTTTTATAGGGAGGGGAGGGGAGAGGGGCGCGTAGGGTGCGGGGGTTGGGGGGGGGAGGGGAGGGTGCGGGGAAAAAAAAAAGTCAACTTTTTTTTTTTCGGTGGGAGGGAAAGGCGTGGTGCGGGGGTTTGAGGGGGTGCAAAACCCCAAAAAAACGTCAAAACTTTTTTTTTTCAAAAATATTAATTTTTTTTTACGTCGGGGGAGGGGGTAGGGGTGCGGGGAGGTGTAGGGTGCGGGTGGGGGTGTTAAAAAATTGTAGTCTACACTTGTGCCTTTTAGATTTTTGGTTGAAAATATACCATGTTTTTTAGGTGAGATATATTTTTTTTTTTGTAACTCAATTACATTATACATTTTAATTTATCAAGACATTTTACGATTTGTCCTTTTTACTAGGAAGTTGAGAAGCGTAACAATATTTTTTTTGCACCCCACCCCGCACCCCACACCTCCCCCCACCCCCGACGCAAAAAAAATTAATATTTTTGAAAAACAAAGTTTTGACGTTTTTTTTGGGTTTTTTGCACCCCCCCCGTCAAAACCCCACACCCACGCCCCCTCCCCGCTCCACCGAAAAAAAAAAAAGTTGACTTTTTTTCCACCCCGCACCCTACGCCCCCCGTCCCCTCCCACGAAAAAAAAAACCCAAAAAAAAAACGTCAAAACTTTTTTTTTTTTTTTTTTTTCAAAATATTTTTTTTGCATTGGGGGGGGAGGGGGTAGGGGTGTGGGGGATGGGTAGGTGCGTGGTGCAAAAAAAGTCAACTTTTTTTTCAAAAAAAATATTTTTTTCACGGGGGGGGGGGGTGGGGGCACTATCACAATCAATATTGCAAAAATTAATTAGTTTAATTAATTTTATAAGCCAACCAATAGAAAAATGACACGTGTTTAATGAAAAGATTCTCGTTAGTGATAAGGGTATTTTAGACCCAATAGGTGGTGATAAGGGTATTTTAGACCCAATAGGTGGATGATAAGGGTATTTGGGGGTAAAGGTGGATGGAGGGTATTTTTGCACCATTTTCAATAGTTTGAGGGTATTTTTGGCCCTTTTCCGAAAAAAAAAAAAAAAAAAAGTTGGAGTTACCTAATATGCATTGGGTATTTGAAAGTTCAAAACTCCTTGATGTTAAACAATATGTTGGTTCCACTTGAAACACATATCTCAAAAGATTTCTATTTTGGTCTTCAGTCATTCTTATTTATGTGTTATTGATACATATATTATTATTTCATATTTCAAACCTCATAAAATAATATATATATCTTCTCATAACTTATGCATGTACTAGTAATGCGAAACATAATGAGCCAACCGAACGTTTCATTAAGTTATACAATGATAACTTTTTTTATACGACGAACCAAACATTGTAAAATTTATGCGAAATTATTAAATTGTTAATACAGTAAGCTAGACAACCATGTATATAATCTTCCTAAATTCTTTGGCTCAATGCTTAAAAAGATGTAGCCAAACACACCTATAACCTACAAGACTTCTCTGTTATTACAGTATCTTTCTCGCTTGCTGTTAAGGGTACTAAATATTTTGCTTTTATTAATTATAATTGAATCCGAAAACTATTTTATAATTTGACTCTTACCTACCAATTCGAGTTGACATGGTAAATTTCATGCAAATGCTCAAATGCAACAACCAAATTATAGTTAAATTTAACCAAAAGAGAAAATGCCAAATCCAAATCAATGATATTTTATTAAACAAAGCTTAATTCTTCTTTTCTCCTCGTGCTAAATACTCCATCTGTCTCAATTTATGTGATACATTTTTTTTTTTAGTCTATCTAAAAAAAAAAAATGATGCATTTCTATTTTTAAAAATAACTTAACTTAAAAATTCTGCTTTTACCCTTAATGAAATGATATACGGCCACACGAATATCTATGACTTTTTTTATACCACAAGTTTTAAAAGTCTTGATTTCTTTCTTAAACTCCCTACCTAATATATCACATAAATTGGGACATAAAGAGTATTATGTCTTTAATGAAATCTAAAGTTTTGTTCCTTTTTAGTGATATACTCCCTCCGTCTCAATTTAAGTGTCTTACTTTCCTTTTTTGTCTATAAAAAAAAGTGTTTCTTTTTATATTTAATAAGTTTTGACAAGTTTTAGACCACAAGATGTACACTCATTTAATAAGTTTTGGCAAGTTTTTAGACCACAAGATTTAAAGTACTACACTCATCTTTAATTTAAGCCATAATATTCAAAAGTCTCCTTTTGTTTCTTAAAATCCGTGCTTAATTAAACTAAGACACTTAAATTGAGACAATATATATATTTTTTTCTGGTAACAAATTATCGACCTCACCTAACACATGACACCTTTCCGCCACACAGTCGGTATATATATAAATTCATTTCAAAACACAGCCACACCTACCTAACTCTCAAATCTCACAAAAAATTTCCAATTTTTTTTTCTCATCTTCTTGATTCATACATATTTTAATTAACTGTTCCAATTTTCCTAATTCTGCTCAATAAAAGGTTTGTGTTTCTTGATCCTTCAATTACTTTATGATTTAATTGCTATTTGTTTTAATCTGTACTTTATTTTGGGTTGTAGAAGACATTAATTTTCAAGAAAATAGTGAGGGGTTTTGTTAATTCGATTATTTATTTTGATTTTAAGAAGTAAAATTATATCTGGTTTTGTTTTCTTTTAGGATATAGTAAGCTCAATTGGTTGTTAAAAAAAGGTTGAATTAGGAAAATTAGTGCAAGTTTTATTCTTTCAATTAACTCCTTTTCTGTTTAAGAAGACAATTTTCAGTATATTATATTTTTTAATAATAAGTAAACAAATTTTCTCAATTTTAAATGCATCTTTGGCAAAGATTGAGTTTTTCCTATCGATTTAGACTGCTTTGTCATGCTTTATTTAGCATTTTTGCCTTGGCTTCGTTACTCCTGTAATTTTTTTCCCAGACTATTTTGCTTTGCTTTTCTTTAAACCGAGAGTCTATCGGAAACCACATCTCTCAGGTCTGCGTATACTCTATTTTTTTCAAATTTGTGATATTACACTGCATATGTTGTAAAAGTTCCTTTTTAGTGATATTTCTTTTTTTGTTTGTTCTTCTCTTCACCAATTTATCCACCTCACCTCACCTCACCTAACACATGATACCTTTCCGCCACTATATATATAAATTCATTTCAAAACACACATTTTTATAAGTAACTCACCTACCTAACTCACAAATCTCACAAAAGCTTTCCTACTTTTTAAGTTTTACAACTTAACCGATTTTTCTTAATTTTTCATTTTCTTCATTCAATACATATTATAATTTACGTTCCAATTTTCCTAATTCTGCTCAATAAGGTATGCATTTTTCAATCCTTCAATTCACTTATTGATTTAATTGATTTTTTTTTCTTTTTCTGTGCTTTGTTTCGGGTTGTAATAGAGATTAATTTTTCAAGAAAATAGTGTGGGGTTTTCTTAATTCGATTATATATTTTTCTTTTAAGAAGTAAAATTTTATCTGTTTTTTTTTTAGGATATAGTAAGCTCAATTAGTTGTTAAAAAAAGGTTGAATTAGGGAAATTGGTGCAGGTTCTATTCTTTCAATTAAGTTTTTTTCTGTTTAAGAAGACAATTTTCAGTATATTATATTTTTTTGATAAGTCAATAAATTTTCTCAATTTCATAGTATGCATTTTTTGCAAAGATTGGTTTTTTTTTTTTTTTCCTTCTGTGGATCTGTATGTTATCTTTATAGTGTTGAGCTGTTCAGTTGTTTAATCAAACATTTTTTTTTTGGGAAAAATTACGCTCTATGTCTACTAGGAGAAAATATTTACACCATGTAGCCCATATTTTGAGTTTGTTACCCGGTTTAGCCCATATTTGTGTAAAATACACTATTATACACTTTTATACAAGGTTGATACATTATGTATAATGCTTTCCCCCAGGTGTAATGTTGTATAATATTGTATACTGGGATAAGTGGCGTAATATTTTATGTTGGGCTGTGTATTTTTTACAATCTTCCCTTCTTTTGGCTTCATATTTTCCATTTTTTGTCTGTTATTTGTACTCCTTTCTTATTTACGTGTTAGAAATTGGGTGAACAAAATCTTGACTTTTTTTTTTTTTTCCTTTTAAAAGTTTTAATATTGATATTTTTGGGTAGATTTTGAGGTAATTAATTGGGGGTTTCTGGAACTTTCTTGATTTAGCAGGCAACAGGAGATTGGTGACAATATAGAGTATATTGTTCATCTCTTTCTGATTTGAAAAGGATACATTTCTTGATTATGGAGGCTAGAGTTTCGCAAAGTCTTCAGTTATCCTCATGGATCAATTCAGATAAGGTTGTAAGGAAATCGAGTGGTTCCTTGTGTTTCTCGGAGAAATGGAATGAAAAACGAAGGAATCGGATAGTCGTATCATGCCATTTACAGCCTAGAAAAGCTGCACGTTCTGATAAGCGAGTAGAGTTGAAAGTTTCATGTTCTTCTCACAATGTTCAAGGTATTTGCTAGTTTTTGCAGTCTCATATTCTGTAAATATTCATGATTCAATTCAGTGCAATACGTTGTAGTTATGCAAACATGTGACTGATGCAGAGCTTGAATAGAAATATGTATATATGTGCGCATATATAAAATACGCACACACATACACATATTCAATTGAATGAAGTGGCACCAAATGGAGTGAAATGGAAGTAGAGGATTCATATAACCAACTATCACCTATGTTACTCGGACTCTTCACTTTCGGTGCCGCACCCTTGTCGACACGACATGGGTGTGGGTGTGGGATCCGTACCCGATCTGGTCAACCGATTTTGGATACTTTGATCAAAATCGACGGAGAAATTGGGGACAGGTTCAATGATTTCTTTAATCAAAACAAAAGCTAAGGTGAAATTGAAGAAAATGGATACCTTGTATCTAGAAATTTCTATGTCACTCCTTTTCCTTTTATCTCCTTGATCAATATTTTTTCCTCCAGTTTTCAACATAATATCTCATAATTTAGGTTTTATAATTCTATTTTTAGATATTTGAATTTGTTTTAGCCGAATCGCCGCACCCGTATCCATAACTGGATCCATATCCCCGAATCTTAAAATTTAGATCATGAAGGATCCGACCTCTAGATCCTCACCCGTATCGGACACCCGCACCCGAGTCCGAGCAACTTAGACTATAACTAGCTTCAGACTAAGGCATAGTAGTAGTACCATTAGTTGTTGTTGTTTTAGTTATGTGTGGAATGCTTGAAACATGCAATTGATTGTTGCAGACTTTGAGTAGTTTGCATTCTTGGGGATAACGTGTTGGTGAGCCTATGCCCCGTTGTACCTATAGGTTTGAATTTCGCTTGAAATATTTGAGAACACTACTTTACTGGGTGTCAAAATTTCTGGTGAAATCCTAAACTCCCATCTCCCTTTGTTTCTTTTCTTTTATTTATATACTTATTCTTTGGACGAGCATGATGGTTGATCTGCTAACTAAGATAACCTTTCACTGCAACTAGGATATCCCTTGAAGAGGCTAAGTTCCATTCCATTGAACATCTAGCTCTTTGTTAGTGATGATATTCCCCTTTCTGCAACCATGTGCAACTCATTTGTATATATAATTGACCTTTTCTTCCTTTCATGCCTCAAAAATGTAGACACACGAGAAGATGGCATGGTCAACCTATTTCGTTTGGTTATTTTGTAGTGCAAAGAAAACGAGGGAAATGTAAAGCTGACTTCATGTGGGAAAATGTTGAACTTATCTATCATTCCTTCTTTTGTTTAAAATTTAAATGCCTCCTATTAGAATTTTGGAGGGGGTAATAATGCAAATGTCTTTTCTTCTCATTTCCTGTTCCTTTTAATATTCCTAACTGAACCTTGCATCCTAAGGACCTTCAGGCAAGTTGCCTGGATTAATCAATAATTTAAATCTTTCAGCAACTAATTAGGCTTAGAAGGTGACAAATTAAAATTACATTTGTTACTGTTAAAAACCATTGCTGTAAAAAGGTATTGGGGTGCGCTCCCAATTGCTAATCATGTTGACTATTTACATGCAAGTACAACAAAAAGCATCAACTGATTTTACTTGAAAACTTTCTCCTACAATTGGATGATAACTTTTTAATGTAGCCTGACTTTAGTGGATTTCCTTTTTCTGCTGTAAATTGCTTTGAGTTCATTTTCTTCTTTGGTCTCATGTGCTGCCACCTCCTTGACGCTCTGATTTGGTGGTGGTTGCCATCTCTGTCTGGACACTTAATCATAATCCACATAAAGTTCTTTAAAACTCCAAAAACTTATTAAGCGCCTTGACCTTAATTTTACTGACATCTGAATGAATGAAACATTGCTTTGCACAAATTCTACTAATGCCTAACTCAGAGGAATAAATTAACACCCAGTTAAGTCTACGTCAGTTGTGATGAGATGTTAATCTGTTAGAAAATTAGAGCACAGAAGTTTTCAATAAAAGTTTGTCGGCAAGTTTTCACGAACCCAAAGCTTAAAACTTTAGATTAGAGGCGGAAGTGCGAGAGAGAATTAAAGCTATTGGAGTTTGGTGTTAAATTTAAGCGTGAATCCAGTGGTTGGGGGGGGGGGATAAGGAGGGCATTGTCTACTTCTTAATGAAAATGAAAATTATTTGTTGGAATGTTAGGGGAATGGATGATAGAAGGAAAAGAAGTTTAATTGATTCGTTATTAAGGAGATGTAATGTAGATGTGGTTTGTCTGACTGAAACAAATATAGGAGGCCGGAAACAGGAAGACGTCAAGCAAGTAGGGGGGTCTAGGTGGAGTGATTGGGTGGAATTAGAGGCGCATGGCAACAGTGGGGGTATCGTGGTGTATTGGGATAAAAGGAGATGGAGTTGTAAGGATAAACATGTAGGACAACACTCAGTCACTGTATCCATGGAAGAAGAAAATTCTGGCTTTTTTTGTACATTCACTGGAGTTTATGCACCTTGCGATGGGAGGATGAGAAGAGGGTTGTGGCAGGAATTGGCCATAATCCATGATTTGAATTTACATCCATGGGTGATTGGTGGAGACTTTAATGTTGTCAGGTTTGCAGAAGAGAAGAATGGAATTGCCAGAAATAGAAGAGCCATGAGGGATTTTTCTAGATTCATTAATGATTTATCATTGCTGGATCCACCACTCCATGGAGGTTCTTTCACATGGTTCAGAGGGGTGAATAACCAATGTGCTTCCAGATTAGATAGATTTTGTTCTCAGAAAGTTGGGATGAGCAATTTAAACTTATAAAACAACGAGTATTGCCTAGAGTCACGTCAGATCATTGTCCTATTCTGTTCGAGTGTGGTGACTTCAGTAAGGGGAAAGGTTATTTTAAATTTGAAGACATGAGGATGGAGCATAAGGATTTTTTTGACTTCAGCTTTTTAGCCAAGATTACATCAGCTCTACCTTGTACATCAACGAGTATTGCCTAGAGTCACGTCAGATCATTGTCCTATTCTGTTCGAGTGTGGTGACTTCAGTAAGGGGAAAGGTTATTTTAAATTTGAAGACATGAGGATGGAGCATAAGGATTTTTTTGACTTCAGCTTTTTAGCCAAGATTACATAAATAACAGTGGTTATTTATGTGAAGTGGAGCGGGAATCAGTCAATCATCTCTTTATCCATTGTAAGTTGCTAAACAGGAGGTACTACAATTGTGTTAATATGTTGGAGTCCTTTTTATAGGCGTTGTTTTCAGTCTAGTAACATGACCGTCAGTACAGATTGAACTGTTGGAAATCAATAAAACTCTCAAGTATGACGTGTTTTGAATATGTGAATTGGAAGTGAAACTTTGACCAGATTGAACTAAGTGATGAATGAGCTGCCATCTTTGACATGTCAGGTGAAATTGCACATGTAAACTCTCATAGTAGCTTTCTTGGCAAATAAGTGCAATAAATGCAAACATAATTGGTGAAATATCCAGTAAATTGCAAGTTGCCATACTTTTCGGTGTGTGATTGGTGGAGCATAAGGATTTTTTTGACTTGGTGTGTGATTGGTGGAACTCATATGATGTACAAGGTAGAGCTGATGTAATCTTGGCTAAAAAGCTGAAGCTACTGAAGGAAGATTTAAAAAAATGGAACAGAGAGAGCTTTGGAAATTTGGAAGATAGGAAGGCTAAAGCCATGTCAAGACTGGAAGCTTTGGATCATGGTGTTCTATTGAATCAAAATGCTGATCATAATGAAATTGAAAGGTGTAACATCAGAAAAGAGTTAGGGGATGAACATATTCTGGAATTCTACAAAGGTTTGTTTACAGAAGCTGAACCTTGAGGCCTAAATGGTTAGATGAGAATTTAGTCAAACTATCAGAGGAGGATAAAGAGTGGATACAAATACCTGTTACAATGGAAGAACTAGAAGAGGTGGTTAAACTGTTTAATGGAGACAAGGCACCAGGTCCAGATGGTTTTAATCTTCATTTTTTTCAGTAATGCTGGAATATTGTCAGGAGTGATGTATGGGACACTGTGAATTTGT
The DNA here is from genome assembly GCF_029784015.1 of Lycium ferocissimum. Lineage (NCBI taxonomy): Eukaryota > Viridiplantae > Streptophyta > Magnoliopsida > Solanales > Solanaceae > Lycium > Lycium ferocissimum. Next base: position 15,547,575 of record NC_081347.1, read on the forward strand.
TTTTTGTTAGGTCAATCTGTCTTTTGGGGAGTGTCTATAAAATTATTGCCAAGTTGTTGGCAGAACGACTCAAACTGATTATTGGGAAGCTAATTTCTGATAATCATAATGCATTCATAAGGGGAAGACAAATAGTTGATGCTTCTTTAGTTGCAAATGAGTGTGTGGAGTATATGTTGAGAAACAAGAGGGAAGGGGTACTTTGTAAATTAGACCTGGAAAAGGCTTATGATCCTGTTAACTGGGCATGTTTGTTAGATTTAATGAGACAAATGAACTTTGGTGAAAAATGGCTGAAATAGATTGAATTTTGCATATCCACAGTGAGATTCTCAGTCCTCATTAATGGTAGTCCTCAAGGCTTTTTCAAATCTTCTTGAGGGTTGAGGCAGGGGGATCCTTTATCCCCATATTTGTTTGTGTTGGTTATGGAGATACTTAGCAGGATGTTAAAGAAAGCTGAACATCTGGGATGGATTAAGGGGCTACAGGTTGGGAGAAGAGGAGGTGGAGACTGTTTCATTTCTCATATTCCTATATGCAGATGACACTTTGTTAATTTGTGAGGCAAATAGAGAACAATTCTTGTATCTTAGAGGAATTCTTTTAGTCTTTGAGGCGGTCACAGGTTTGAAAGTGAATCTGGCTAAGAGTAGCCTGTTTAGCATAAATGCAGACCATTGCATAGAGGAGCTGGCTGAGATTTTGGGCTGTAAGGTGGAACAGATACCTACAACTTATCTGGGGCTTCCTTTGGGCGTGAAAAGAAATGAAACACGAATCTGGCAGGGGGTGCTGGAAAGATGTTCTAGTAAGTTATCTCCGTGGAGAAAGCAATATTTATCTTTCGGAGGCAGACTCACTTTGGTAAGTAGTGTTTTGGATGGAATTCCAACCTACTTAATGTCTTTGTTTCAGCTACCTGTATGTGTTGAGAAGAAATTGAATACCTTAAGAAGCAATTTTTTGTGGGAAGGTAAGGGAGACAAGAGAAAGTTACATTTGGTGAAATGGCAAAAGGTAATTACTAGTAAGAAAGGTGGAGGTTTGGGGGTGAGAAATTTAAAATTTCATAATAAGAGTTTAATGCATAAATGGTTGTGGAAGTATAATGAATGTGATGATAGATTGTGGAAGACTTTGATAGATGCTAAATATGCAAGAAAGGATACATGGAGCCCTCGTTTTGTTCATAATGTTTCTAGAGGCAGTATCTGGAGCAACATTAGCAAATTGTGGAATAAGTCTCAACAACATACTAAGCTGAAGCTGGGGAATGGTGCTAAGATTAAATTCTGGTCTGATGTTTGGGTGGGAGAGGAATGCTTGAAAAAACAGATTTCCAACTCTGTATAATTGCTCTGTTAACAAAGTAGGTAGTGTTTCAGAATTTTACTCCTCCAGTGGGTGGCAATTACGTTTTAGGAGAGGCTTTAATGATTGGGAAGTGGAAGAGGTCGGGCAGTTTCTACAGCTTTTGGATACGACGGTGGTAGAGGAAGATGAAGAGGATGCTTTGTTATGGACAGCGAGCAATGATATGAAATACTTTGTTAAAAGCGGATATAACCTGCTGCAGGAATGTTCTGATGATTTTGAACCAAATTGGCCATGGAGAATGCTATGGAAAACAAGAGCACCGGTCAAAGTAGCTTGCTTTGGCTGGGTTGCTATTAGAAATGCATGTTTGACTCAAGATAATTTGCAAAGAAGAGGATACAATTTAAGCAACAGTGGTTATTTATGTGAAGTGGAGTGGGAATCAGTCAATCATCTCTTTATCCATTGTAAGTTGCTAAACAGTGCTGGGAACTTATAGTAGCTTTGGCTGGGTTGCTATTAGAAATGCATGTTTGACTCAAGATAATTTGCAAAGAAGTGGTTATTTATGTGAAGTGGAGCGGGAATCAGTCAATCATCTCTTTATCCATTGTAAGTTGCCAAACAGTGCTGGGAACTTATATTGAGCCTGTGTCGTGTAGCTTCCTTCAGATGTTAGAAGTCTATTGGAGAGCTGGCAAGGGCAGAAAGTAACAAAGAGTCAGAAGCAACTTTGGAGGACCATTCCCTTGTGTATTTTCTGGACTATTTGGAGAGAAAGGAACAGTTCTTGCTTTGAGAATAAAAAGAATCATATTTCTAGAACTAAGAACCTCTGTTTGCTCAATCTGTTCGTATGGTGTAAGAAGAATACTTTAGAGAACATGGATCAGTATATGGATTTTTTGGATTCTCTTGGAAACTTGTAATCTGTTACTCTTGTAGGGTCTGTTTGTTTCTGATGTAATTTGGTGTACCTTCTTGGTACCTTTCTTTTAATAATACTTTTACCTTATCAAAAAAAAAAAAACTTTAGATTAGAAGTCAACCTCCGGACATTCTTGGGAGAATATTGAATAACTTAATTTACAATACTCCATGTTGTGAGCTCTTCATTCCTTCTGGAATCACAGCGAAACAATAACATAAAAGTAAGTACTTCTTTTGAAATCGACGCACCTAGAATGGATGTTTAGGAATTTCACTTGAAATTTGATCCATTTGAAAACAGAACGCTGCATGAAGTTTACATATATGAAAAGGAAGCCAAGCATGTTTGCCAGTATCAAAATCTGATTTTTGGGAGCATCATATTACCTTTCAAGTTTTGTCAGCTATAAATTTCAGACTTGGATTAGCACCTGAATTAGGATCTAATCTCACAATTAGTTTTTTTTTCTTTTTCTTTTTCCCCTGGTCAGTAAAACATGAGTTAGTTTTTCTTTTTTATTTTTATTTTTTTATAATTTTATCTGTGAAGTTCCAGTCTCTAGTAGCAAATATTTTAACAAGGATGATTTTATTTCTACAACCATGCTTGTAAGTAAGGGCCATGAATTTGGATCTCATACTTTCGATGGGTGTCTGAACTTAAATTGTACTATATGGTTCCAAGAAGAGTTGAGTAGACTTCCAGATACCTACCATTACATACTTAAATCTGTTCTGTTTTTCCTGTATAGTTAGTTAGCAAAATGCAGCATTACCCTGTCTACCGAAGCAGTCAGCATCTTTTACGTTTTGTTTTCTTCCACGCAAAATCTTGACAACCGAGAGAGAGATCCGGGTTGTGGGGGAATATATTTGCATTTTCTAAGTTTGTATGACCATTATTATACCTTTCATGCATGTGTGTTTTCTGGAAGCGCCTAAAACTATATCCACCTAATAGCTGGCAAGTGACATTATGATTCTGTAATAAGGCCGCCACATATACAGAGTGTTACTAACGATGTGCATGGTTAGTATGAGACCAGAATGGATTCCAGCGACCACCCCCCCCCCCCACACACACACACACACCCACCCACACACACACACAAAAAAAAGTAAGGAGCAGGATAGGAAAATTTTACATTAAAGCATAATATGCTAATCCATTTCTTATTGAACTGTGATGTTTGGTTTATAGCTTCAGTTCTGGAGTCTGGATGTCTTTCTGCATCAATTGATGAAATCGAGACATTGAAGGTATAGTAATATGTCCTTTTGCCTCCTTACCTTTTCACTCAGAATAATCTAATCTGTATCGGACTGTCATGTCTGTTCATAATTTTTTGTGTTGCCTATCTGTTCAATGTCTCTTCCAGTAGGAAATCTACCTTGGCTGGAAACTTGCAAAAACAAAAAGAAATGAAAAAAATAAGGGAAATCTATATACAGAGAACACTAAGTGACAGTTGGAGAAAACTTATCATTTAGTTTCTATAGAGAATAGAACAAGTTGCTGAGTGCACTTATCTCTATTTCCTTTTCTTTCCCCTTAGGCTTTAACCAAAGAAGCAAAGGAAAGAATATACCCTTCTGTTTTCAAAGAAAACTGTAAATACGAGGTTGCTTTGTGTATTGGATGGCTTCTGATAGCTTCAGTTTTCATTTTGATTTCAGAATAAAGCAGAAGAGGTTGAAGAATATCTAGATGGACGATGTGTATACCTCGTCGGTCAGTTCACTTATGACTTTTCTGCTTAAGTAGTTACCTATGAATTTTCTTTTAAATAGATCATGGCTCATGTAAATCCTGTTAGATCTTGTTTATTTACAAGCCTTTTCTTTAAATGCTTATCCACTTTTGGTGTCCTGTTAGTTAACACAACACTTTTTCCTAAATATAGGAATGATGGGCTCCGGCAAAACAACTGTGGGCCGGATTTTGGCAGAAACACTGGGATATTCCTTTTTCGACTGGTTAGCTTAAGTAGCATATATTTTTTGGATTCTGTTCTCCGTAAATTGTAGATTCATGAGAAATGTCATTTCAAGTTTTCAATAGTTTGTTAGGGCTATCTAAGTAAATGGCATGCCTAGTGAAGCTCGAGTCATCTTGTCATTAACTATCGTTTGAGTCATTCTCTTTTGTCCATCCTTCAGTGACAGGCTGATAGAGCAGGCTGTTGGTGGAACTACTGTAGCTGAAATCTTTAAGCTTCGTGGAGAGAACTTCTTCAGGAACAATGAGGTTAGGAGCTGCACAACTTCCTTCTTGTGCTTTTTTCTTGTTCTTGCTGCCGCATATCTAAGCAACATATCTAAGCAACCGTGTTGTGTTATACAAAGTGCTTAATTAATGGAAGGAGGTACTACAATTGTGTTAATATGTTGGAGTCCTTTTTATAGGCGTTGTTTTCAGTCTAGTAACATGACCGTTCAGTACAGATTGAACTGTTGGAAATCAATAGCTTAAACTCTCAAGTATGACGTGTTTTGAATATGTGAATTGGAAGTGAAACTTTGACCAGATTGAACTAAGTGATGAATGAGCTGCCATCTTTGACATGTCAGGTGAAATTGCACATGTAAACTCTCATAGTAGCTTTCTTGGCAAATAAGTGCGGCTTTTTTTTTTCTTTTTTTTTTTTTTTTTTTTTTTTTTTTTTTTGTGGTGCTTGTATAAATGCAAACATAATTGGTGAAATATCCAGTAAATTGCAAGTTGCCATACTTTTCGGTTTTGAAGTGAGAAAATGAAAATTGCTCACAAAACCAAGTTTTCTTCCTCATTTTGGAAAATGGATATTGAGCATGTTGGTTGGATGGGAAAAGTGGGGGAATAGTGAACTGTGTCATATTTGTGTGGAAAATGAGGGAGTGGGCAAACCCATTGAATTTAAAATTAGCTGGTGAATATCAGATTTATCAAAATTAAATCTAAAGCTTTTATAAATTCAGAGGGCATGTCGGGCGATGTTTCATCTGGATTTCTGAACTACCAGTTGTCAGTGCGAAGAAGATTTTTTTCTATTTTAGATTTGTACCTAAATTGTGTTCAATTGTCGTTGATTAGATCTTGTGCTTTATACTACAAAGAGGCAAATTTGACGAGAATAACTGCAATTGGTTATTGTCTAGTTCCCCTGACAATTAGTTGCACGGAGTATGGAGTGCACTTCAGGTCTTCATTGAATGATAAGTTACAGGACAAATTAGTATCAGCCATATGAATCTACTGATAGTCATGATTTCTGCAGTTTAGATTTTATTGATCTGATGCACCTAAGTACAGTCAGACCTTTCTATAACAACCACCTCTATAACAAAATTTCACTGTAACAGGCAATTTTTCATTGGAATAGACTTTGTATGTTATATTTTTCTTCTCTGTAACATCTTTTACTTATAAAAAGCAACATCCATCATTATAATGGTACACTCTTTGTAAATTTACTCTGTAATAACCTTACTTAAATACCTATGTATTTATAATAACCAAAAAGAAAAGACTATTAATTATATTTTATTGGAACATAACTTTAATAAATTTTGTAAATTCCAACAAGGAATCTAGAACGTTAAAACTCTTGTAACTTGGAGTATCAGAAATTAAAAGATAAAGTTGGGGACTTTTTGTATTTTGCCATTTTCGACACATTCCATATTACATTCCTTCCCCCATTCTGCCCTTTCTTCATTGTCATTCATGTCCTCTTTTGGGTAAGTTTTGTTTATAATAGCAATAAAATCCAAATGTCTAATGCTGTTATAGGTGTATACAAGCAATCGCTATAATAGGCATAAAAAAGTCCGGAGACACGAGGTTGTTATAGAAAGGTTTAGTTGTATATACACAAGCTTTAGATTGTCTCAGTTGCACGTGAGATACAATACATCTTAGTTACTATACTTCTACATCTACTTTACCAAGTCTAGATGATATTAGCACTCTGCTACTCCACGTGAACAATTTTAATTGGTCTTACCATTGAGTTGATTGTTTCTTTCCTTTCATTCCTGATATTAAATGGTTTTTCATTCTATATCTTCTATTTAGACGGAGGTATTGCACAAGCTATCTTTGATGCATCGGCTTGTTGTTTCAACGGGTGGAGGTGCAGTCGTTCGACCCATTAATTGGTATTTGAATCAGATTACATTAATTAAAGATTACATTAATTAACTTTTTGTGACTACTGGATCTTATATTGTGGCTTTCTGGCGACATGCTTATTTGGCTCCTATTAACACTATTCTCAGGAGACATATGCACAAGGGTATTAGTGTTTGGTTAGATGTTCCTTTAGAAGCTTTGGCCAAGAGAATTACTGCTGAAGGAACTAAGTCTCGTCCCCTTTTACATGAAGAATCAGGAGACATTTATGATAAGGTAGTTTTCCTTCCAGTAGGCAGTTGGAATTTCCTGTTTTGATTTGTATGTCTTGCACCAAAGCTGATATGTCATGTTCTTCCTGTTGATACCCTCTTTGGCTTTGGTTAGACTTTGAAACGGTTAACTACTTTAATGGAGACGAGGGGTGACAATTATGCCAATGCCAGTGCCAGGGTTTCACTAGAAAGTATGAATTCCTCATCCTTTGTTTCCTCTTGTCCATAAGTAGTACTTTTTGAGAATTAGTTTTTTCCGAACGAAGCATCACACATTTTTCTTCAGAACTCTACTTTTTGTGGTCTGTATGCTGAAGTTTAGATGTTCCTTCTTTGCAGATATTGCAGTGAAACGGGAAAAAGATGTGTGCCATATTACTCCTACTGAAATCGCTTTAGAGGTCCCTACTATCTCTTGGCTCTCGGCCTCTGTGCCTCTTTGCATGCACGTGTGTTAGTGCTCATACATATTTCTTGACATCCTGAAAACGATTATCTTCTCATACTTCTGAATTCCATTTGCATGTGCACGTGCATTTGTGCATTTCTTCACCTTCTTTGTGTCGGGCCAAATTCAATATGCTTCTCACTAAACTACATCCACTGTGTGCATGTGTGCAGGTTCTTATACAAATTGAGAACTTCTTAAAGCACCAAGAGAGCGTTGTTGTGCTATAAGAGTTTTCGCTTCCAATAGCGGGGAGGAGGGTGGTTTGGTGCTCGACTTGATCTTTGCTCGCTTGACAAGGGCATGATTTTAGGTGTTCGAGACACTTGGAAGTTTTGATAATGTTTTTCTTTTGTTTGTTATTATTATGCACTGGATATGTAATTGTATATAATCAACCCCATTTGTTGGATCTGTAGTCTGTCCTAAATGTCCAATTGTTGTATACTAAGAACGCAAACTCAATAATTATGTGGTTATTTCACCATTTGTGACAGAATTAAATATTTAAATTTCTCGAGATAAAGAGTATCAGATTTCAAGCTCTCACTTAGATCACACACAGAACAACTGTTATTCATTATAGTTTAAGCCATGGCACTTGAATATTTTAATGAAGTGGATGCCAATTACCTACTTTTTGCACTTCCAAAATTCATTAAGCTGACCCTCTATAAATAAGGTGAAAATTCCGTTTGGAGCCAAAAGAGTATCTTAAAGTGTTTGGTACAGCAACATTACTATGTTGGGATACTACCAACCAAATGGATTTCATCAACTAACTACTGCAGTCCATTTTGAATTTGAGCTTAACTTTTATTCTACAAAAGAAGGCGATGGTGGAAATAACATGGTGGGGGAAAAAGGAAGTGGAACTTACATGGGGACTATTGAATTTTCCAAATCTGAAATAAAATAGGATGAGTTATGACTACTATGTTAATATTGCTTAACATCATTTATCTGATGAAATAAGAACACTTGGAAACTATTCCATTTCTAGACGACATTTATGTTACTCTGTATTCTTGTCCTTTTTCCAAAATGATTTGTCTTGCTTTCTATATTATCTTGCATGGTTTCTTCACTTCCGTTATTTGCTTTTCTAACCTAATTTGCATTCTCTTGAGCCGAGAGTCTATCAGGAACATCCTCTCTACCTCTTAAGGTAGGGAAATGGTCTGCGTACGCTCTGCCTTTCCCAAACCCCACTTGTGAGATTACTTTTTGTTGTTGTAATAAAAATCACACAAAATAAATACGGTATTGGGAAAGGGGAAGGGGGAAGTTGGTCCACCAAATCGTACAAGCTATGCATTTTTGGAGGATCGCCAACACAACTAGTGATATTTTTTTATAAGTCTGAGCAACATAGAGCTCCTTTATACTGCAAAAAATTATCCAAGTAAAAAATGGAAAACTCAAATGGCAGGAACCCTTTATCGGAATTACAATGACAAAGTGAACTACCAAAGTAGACCTTGATGTCTGCATTAATCCTAGGCAAGCATGCTTTTCTAAAGTTTTGTTCCTTGACATTATAATACAGGAAACTTGTAAAATTCAGATCCAGTAGTATTTTCCCATTTTGAACACAACAGGCTATTTTGGACAGAGATGGAAAAAATGAAACGACGACATGGACACTGAGGAATCATATAGTTAATCGACCCCAAATAACTTGGGATTGATGTCTACTAGTTGTTGAGGACAACTGATTATTTCAAACATGTCTGAATCCATCGTCATTAGAGAAATGACAGCTTGGAAGTCCACAATATTCAACAGTATTGCGGTTACAAATATATCGAGTAGCGAACTGTCAAGTCGAGCACTGTTTGAAATGCACTTGAATAGTTGAATCTGCAAAGAATCTGGCTGGAATTCTGACAAGCAGAAAACCTAGGCTTGTTTTTTATAACCTCAGCTGAATAGCAGAGTTGAAATATTTGAGCAGTGTCAGAAAAATTTGTTGATCCTTTTCTCCTTGACAATTACAAACTATTGCTCATTGCCTTTGTTACGCTAGAATTTGTCCAAGAATTTATGTAGCAGCTTTCCACAAATGTATTTGAAACACAACTCACATCTACGACTCCCCCAGTCTGGCACTGAAAGTTGAACCAGAAGCACTTACCTTTATCTGGAAATGGCCTTTGGGAACATTCAACAACTTGAAAATATTGATTCTTGAGGGTTTACACTTGAGGTTCCTTGCCGGTATCTGAATTTGTGCAGTCATATATAGAACTCTCAAAGACGAAACTGCAGCATTATGATGCGAACCAAACAAGCAACATGTGAAAAGACAGGTCATCTCATGCATTGATCAGCACCTTCAATCTGTGCATAGAAACACATCAGCCTTCCATTCAAAGATATTCAGCATATAATGAAGGCCAACAAACTCACATCAACTCAACAACAGTAAATCCAAGAATAGCGTTCCTTTGTAAAAGCGTGAGCACAAGATGGTACGTAGGCCCATGATTTTTCTAAAAATAGTTTATACACTAATAAATTAAGCATAAATTACTGTAAAGAAATGGGCTTGGGTCTAATTCAACCCCAAAAGCTAGCTCATACAGTGAGGATTGTCCAAGTCCCTTTTTTTTTTTTTTTTTTTTTTTTTTTTTTGAACAGGTAACAACTTTGTATTATAGACTAGTACTTAGGTAGTACTGAAAACCCTTTACAAAAGAAAAAAGAAAACTAAGAAGCTAAGAAAGTAAAATCCTAACATGAGTCAAGAACTTCTAGGATTGATTCTGCAAGTCCAAGTCCCTTTTTTTTTTTTTGAACAGGTAACAACTTTGTATTATAGACCAGTACTTGGGTAGTACTGAAAACCCCTTTACAAAAGAAAAAGAAAACTAAGAAGCTAAGAAAGTAAAATCCTAACATGAGTCAAGAACTTCTAGGATTGATTCTGCATCTACAGAGGGATTCTTTGTACACCAAAAACAAAATAGCAACATACAGTCTTGCTTGATCTTCTGTAGAGTGCTACTTCTATCCTCAAAACATCTGGAGTTCCTTTCTTTCCAGATTGTCCACCATATGCAAGCTGGAATGATCCTCCAGTAGCTTCTATTCCTGGCCCCAATCCCAATCCCAGCCTCCTCCCAGCTAGAAAGAGTGTCAACAATCTTGCCAGGCATTGTCCAAGATATGCCTCTGAGATTGATAAAAATCTTCCATAACTGATCAGTAATTCTGCAATGCAAAAACAGATGCCCTACTGTCTCGGCTGCTTCCCCACATAAGCAACAATTTGAAACTAATATAATCCTTCTCTTTCTCAGGTTTTCATGTGTCAAAACAGCTTCTTTGGCTAGCAACCATGTAAAGCATGCAACCTTAAGAGGTATCTTAACTTTCCAGATTTGTCTCCATGGCCACTTAGAGTTTTGTGGCTCAATCATGTTCATGATCTTATAGCCTGAATTCACTTTGTAGTGCCCCTTTGTAGTGCCCATTTCTCAATCATGTTCATGTCCAAGTCCATTTAAGGAGACCAATTACCCATCCCATATCCGATGTGGGACTCTTAACAGTTCCCAGTATGCCCAGACCCCATTAAATGGAGCGTGGACAATAATATGGGGGCCAGCATTGATGAACAAAGGATTGGGATGAGTCTAGTTCTAATACCATGATAAAGAAATGGGCCTTGGGTCTAACTTAACCCCAAAAGCTAGCTCATGGGGTAAGGATTCTCCAAGTCCATATAACGAGATCAATTACCCATCCCATATGCGATGTGGGGCTCAACACTCTCCACACACCCAAACCTCGTTAACAGGAGCGTGGACAATATAATATGGGGCCTAATATCAGTGAACAAAGAATTGGGATGGGTCTGACTCTGAACTCTTAACAACTAGAAACGAGGATTGTGAAAAGTACATTAAGATAAATAGTCCATGAAGAAAGATTTTTGAAACTTGTGGTTTGAACAAACCATAAACATTTGTGTGACTATAAATCATCTCATTAAGGGCAAAATGAGAATTTAAAATGAAATTGTTTCTAAATATATAAAGGTATCCTTCAATTATCAGTTTATCAAAGCATTTAATAGAAACATTTCATTTATCACGACAGTGAATAAAATCATGTTGATTAATAAAACAATATATAAAAGCATCAATTGTGTCTCAAAGCATTTATAGAACTATTTTTAGTGTGGCAAGTACAGCTTCGCTTAATTCGCATTCTCAATATCCACAACTCAAGATTTTCACAACAGGGATGGTGTATGCATTGGGATCCCATCCACGATATCTGCGTCAGATGCCATCCACGATGTCTGGCATGCTCATCCCCGCCAAATAGGTTCTATGTATGCATCAAGGATCCAAGAGGACCGATCAACCACCCCGACCGGTTAGGCAAAATGCATTTCACATTATCTTTTTTAAAATCACGGTGTTGGCTGAATTTCATTTTATGTGCATCAAAGATCCAACAGATCCAATCTGCACACCCGACTGGAAAGACACACACAATTATCATTTTTATGGTTCATATCAAGTCATGACATTTTAGCCGAAATCGTTCACTTATGGCCAGTGTTATCAAAAGCGAAAAGCGTAAAAAAGCTCTAAGGTCAGCTGGGGCTTTAAGCGAAAAGCGCAAATCAACTGTGGGCTTTAATGAAAAAAGGCGCAATGGTGCAAAACTACAAATATATATATATATATGTTTAATCCAAGACAAATAATAATAAGCATGAATTACAAATATATGGACAAAGAAACTATAAAAACATTACAATAAAGTGAAATATCAATTTTCTAGTGTCATCTTTTCAAGAAAGGCTCATTTGCAAGGAAAAGTATGTCTTAGAGCCTTGATGATGACACTGAATCGCACATAAAGCGAGGCGAAGCACTCAACATGTTTTGAGCCTCGCTTCAGGGCTTAAGCGCGCCTTTGGCAACACTGCTTATAGCACCAAAAACTCATTTTATTTTTTAATAAAAATTACGTGATAAGAGTTACTATTTTATCATTTGAAAACATGTCATGAATTCCACAATCAACAAGTCACGAGAGACATTTAGATAACGTGGAGTTTCATTGCACAACCATCACAAGGATTATATAAGTCATATATTTATAAAATTCAAGACTTATGTTACCATTGTCAAAAAAAATAAAAAAAATATCAAGACTTAGCCATTTAGTGAATTTCATCTTTTTTAAATCAAACAATGCAAGCTTGTCTTGCAAGACATTGGAATCCCATTCAATTCGCTAGTTCGAAAGCATGAAGTAGTATGAAAGCTCACAAGATAATTTAAAGCTTGACATACCTCAGTGCAACACTTTAATAATCATTCGTTAGCTCTACATGTTAAAGAACGAGTCAATCGATTTTAATTTACATAAACGAACTCATATTCATCAACCAAATATCACAATGGTACTAATTTAATCCACTAAGCGTCCAACACTTAGGCATAATTCTTAAGGTTCCCAAAAAATCTATATTCTTCCATTGAAGGTAGATTCTTGATTTTAACTCCAATTCATTTATTAAATGAGTTATGGAGTCTTGTAGCTTCATTAGAAACCCCAAAAAACATCGTTCATACAAACCCGACACTATTCATCTTCATCCTCAATTTAGCCTAGCTTAATAATAAGCCATTCAAGACTTTGCATAGAACTTCAATAAAATGGTACTTTCTACTTCACCACACCTCCCAAATACTCAATCCATGATTATATTCAAGAATGGAGTGGAGAAATTACCTCTTTCAAACCAAGCCCTAACTTGAATTCTTGTAGTATCTTGAAAGCCTTGTTGGAGTCTAGCTAATCCAAGTGTGTAGTAGTGCTAATTAACTCCAACTAATACAAAAATTTGGACAAAACTTACCTTAGATGGCCTAACAGTTGTCTTATTGAGAGCTGTTTTTTTATCAAGCTAATTGTTTGTAAAAGATGTAATCCCATTACATTGAAGCACAACTGTATATTCAGTTAGGAAAAGGCTTAAGCAGAATCTTGAACGAGAGCTTCTTGAGGAACCACACTAAGCATGTTTTTGCTTTTGCTCCGTAAAAACTCAGCTACAACCATACAGGGGAGTTTATTTCAATGCTCCTTGTACCTCACTTAGCGGGGGAGAATCTTATCATTTTTCTCATTAAATGACAAGGAATAAATATATGCATATACTCAGATGATACTTCTACCATTATTAATTTGCTAGATTCAATATGCATATACATGCTGCAAAATTTTCAGCAAAAGACTAATGCTTCCCACCTCAAAGTCATTAAAATTTCCTCCAAAATGAAGTTTCCAAACAGACTTGATTTACAGGATTCAAATTTATGCCAAAATTACAACTAAGATGTCTATCTCTTGTCCAGAACCACTGATTGGTATAGGTTAGTACGTAGACTTTTTTGTTTTAATAAGTAGGTCAGTACAACTTCAATTTCAGTTATTTGACTTATTTCCAATCCACGCCCTCTAGTTTTGCTACAAACACCATAAGCACATCTACCACGCAAATCAATAAAATGCTTAACAAAAGCTTGAGAATGACCGCACCTTGTTTGTAGTAATCATCACAAGTCAACTGCCAAGCAATGCACAATCGAGGCACCATTAGGAACAACAAGAATCATATCCGACCACAAAATTTTCCCACTCAACCCTCCGTCTTCATTCTTCCATACTTCAATCTCCGCGCACATAATATCAACCTCCTTGCCACTCCCCTTACCTTCCCACACAACACACAACTTATCATCAAAATTCACCATCGTCGCACCACACAAAAACTTAGGCAACCCTTTCTCCACCCCTTTCAATTCCTTCCACACATTTTCCTTCACATCATACCCTCTAATCTTACCCAAATAATCATAACAGTACAACACCTCCCCCACCACCGCGGCCCGCCCCCTCCAACCAAGATCGAGCCTTTTCGACACGCTTCCCCACGCACACCCCTCCGCATCATACACAACTCCTCCCCTATCCGCCATCGCATACATTCTACCACCCACGACCGCGCTAGCATGCATCCACTTATCCCTAACCTCAATCGGACTCGGCAACGCGGTCCACAACCCCGTTTTCGGATCAAAAACCTCAGCCCAATTCATCGACCTAGCCCAATTATCAACAACACAACCACCCAACACATAAATCTTCTCATCCACAACACCAGCAGCAGCAAACTCTCTACAAACCCTCATTCTTGGACCCATTTCCCAACAATTAAACCTACAATCAAAAACCCACACATTATTCGACGGTATATCACCAATAGACCCACCAATCACATAAATTTTCGACCCCAAAACCGCGAAAGCCGGTCCAATTGTCCTAGTTGGCATTGAAGAAAGTTGACAAACCTTAATGGGTTTTTCTTGGGTTCTTGAAAAGAGAGTGTACCAATGGAAAGTGGAGTTTATCCTTAGATTAAGGTAAAGGAAAGTTTCAGTAGTATGGATTCTTGATCTAGTGGTGTAGAGTGCAGTAGAGCTTATGGTGGAGCGCCAAGATTTGGAAACAAGAGAAAGAATTGGGTGATGGTAACGTGGAACTCTGGCTAAGCATTGTAAAGCTATGTCATTTGGTAGGTTTGGGATGAGCTGAGATTGTGTGTAAAGATCAGACATTTTTTATGTAAGATTGAAAAGAGAAGAATGGTATATGAGTTACAGGTCGAGAATGGCAGCACGAGATTGAGTATTTATGAGCAAAGGATTAGAATAAGTCAGCCACAGACTTATAGAATGACTTACTATTTGTTTTCTAAAGATTGAATCAGTTCGGGTGGCTATTCATGATATTCAAAGAATTGTGCATTTTTACACCGGGTGAAGTTGTGGATCTAGGAGGTGAATCTCAATTTTGGGAAGGTTTTGTTGATGAGGATTGGGGGAAGAAGAGGGAAATTGTTAAATCTAGAGAAATGTACAAGCATGGAAGCAAAAGATACAACAAAAGTACACAACAACAATAATGAAGTTTGTTTCTAAAATTGACATGTTATTATGTTTTAATTCACGTGTGTTACTTTACGGGAAAAGGTTCCAAAATATCCCTAAACTATTTGAAAGGGTCAATTACAACCTCCACTGGCTCAAAAATGCCTTCATCTAGCCAAATCACTCAAAAACACCTTCATAAGAACGGTTACCACAAAACAAGAAAAAATGGGCCAATTTGCTTTAAACTATTCGAAATGGGGCAGCTTTGCTGTCCATACAAAGTTGGGGACAAGTGTTCTTTGTAAAGAGTTGAGCAAAAATTTGTGGAGATTATATGATATGGGAAAAAGACACACAATGGCCATTAGAAATTTGTTCGACACACATTTGGGCTTAATAACCAAAGTTGACCGTTCGGCCCAAAGTAGTGTCAAGGCTACAAGTCACTAAAAAAAAAAAAAAAAAAAAAAAAAAGCAGATTTTTGGGGCGAAAGATCGAAAAGACGTCACTAAAGGATTCGCTACAAAAGAACAAGACTATTTGTGGCGACTAAAGTCGCAACAAAAGATCGAAAAGTCGCCACTAAAAATCAACAAAAAAAATTCATATTGAGCCTTCAAAAAAAATAATCCCAAAACATGTATAATATGTGTATAATTAGTAAATATACGTTAATTGAGGATTCAAGAAATATCTCAAAACATGTATAGCATGTGTATAATTAGTAAGTATACATTCATTATAACATTTGAAACTCTCTCTCTCTCTCTCTCTAAGAAAACCAAACCAAACCTAGCAGTGCTTCTTCCCGTCCCTCATCCCCATACCCCCTCGCCCGACTAAGGGCGAAAGAACCTCTCGGTGGCCTCCTGAGTAAGTTGTCTATCTCATAGGGTTTGTGACGACCCCCCATACCCACCTCCACCCCACTCTTCTTCTTCTCCTATCTTCTTTCTCTTCTCTTCCTGTCTTTCTCTTCTTCTCTCATCTCCTTCTTCTCTCCTTCTCTCTGGGTCCAGACGATTCGAGTTTCACCGGCGTGAGCGGTGTTTAGGATGTAAGCAGTGTTCTCGCTTGGAGTTGGAACCTCGGTTTTTTTAATTCTCTCGTAACATCTTGCGCCTAATTTGCATTCTTGCATTACTTGTTTCGTTCTTGGCGTAGTAGCTACACTTTCATCTAGATTATTGCTAACTTGTGTTTTAGTATTGATTCTGCTGGTCGAGTAGTTTATATTTCTTGCTTTGGTAGACGATGGTGGACTAGGATCGTACTCTTGGACGGAGGTGAGGGTTAGAGGGTAGGTGGGTTAGGGAGTCTACGAGTACGCGAGTAGGGTCTTGGAATATTGGGACTCTAACGTGGAAGTCCATCGAACTAGTTAAGATTCTTAAGAAGAGAAGGATTAATATAAACTTGTATCCGGAGACTAAATGGGTAGGATCCGGGCTAAAGATGTCACACCCCACCCTCGATAAGGCGTGATTGGCACCGGCGCACTTACGGAAACCGAGCGAACCAACTTATAGCTTACATCGTTCGTGTCTCAAATGGAAACAATAGGATCGAGGCTAAATACGGACATAATATCATGCATAAGTATATGTACATTAGACCCGTGATGCACCAGGCACGACATTACTATCGTCACACTACGACTAAGCTATACACGAGAAGTATCGCAAAGCCTCATGAACATGGCTCGAAGCATACAAGTCGGGACGGCCCCAGGCATACACGAACAAAAATCATATATATATATATATATATATATATATATATATATATAGACTCGACGATCTCCGGGGAAGAAGTGGAGCTCGCCAATGATCGGGCGGGTACACGAAGCGATCTGCTATGGAAGATCTCGTCTCGTCTATCTACGAACGCGGGCATGAGCGCGGCGTCCACAAGAAGGGACGTCGCACAAACAATGTCCGAGTATGTAAGGCATGAATAGTAACATAGTAAGAGATACCGAACATGGAAAATAACATAATGAACGTATGAAGATAAAGTAATATAAAAGGGATCAACTTTGTGTACCTCTTAACGCCCTTTTAAGGCGAATGTCGTGCGTACTTAGCTTTTTAAAAAAAACTTTTCCATACATATCCATATATAATATCTCGTCCGGCCGTTAGGCGCGGTAATACATATATATACACGCGCGTCTTACACATGGTGTTATCTTACCCGGCCATGTAGGCTCGGTGTCATCTTACCCTACTTCTTTTAGGACTCGATGTTATCTTATTCGGCCACTAGGGACCGTGTTATCTTACTCGGCTCTTTCGGGACTCAATGTTATCTTACTCGGCCCTTTCGGGACTCGATGTTATCTTACTCGACCATATAGGCTCGATATTATCTTACTGATATATAGGCTCGATATTATCCCCAAACGGACAAGTAGGATGCAATGCGTACATACATACGTACACACACATAAAAAAAAAATGCATACATGAAATCAACATCATCGTTTTACCATTATCATCATATCATTCCTGAAGGATTAACCATCGTAGATGAAATTGATCATTACGACCCAACCCCGTGGAAATGTGACTAGTGTCCGAATTGGACACTCATACGCCCTTGTCACTCGGAATTAACATACTAACTTGCATAAATATAAATAATCACATATGATCTCTCGGATTAGCGCATAATAGCTATGATTATCACAAAATAGTCAACGTATGTCGAGAGCCGCCCGGGGTTTGCCGTAATGTACATATCATATCGAATAGCCGACAAGGCTACCACGGCGAGTAAGATCGCCCAAACATGTATCACACATATACATAAGTACGGATATAGCTACACCCGCGACATGTCCACGGACCTCCTAAACGGAGTAACAAAATCATATGACGGGACGGGGCCCGTCGTACCCCCGAATAAATATATACATATGCATCGAAAAGTATATATATATATACCAAAATATCGGCTCCGGACGAAGGAAAGCACTCCCCGAGAGAAACGAATAGGTGTCCTAAGCGGGTGGATCACCAAGGCGGCGTACTGTGCTGCGGGCATGAACGCGACCCCCAAAGAAAGGGGGGTCGATGCGAATATGTGCGAGTATGTAAAGCAGAAATACAGAGCCACAATAACAGAATACGGAAAATAGATATGACATGCAAAATGTCAAAATATGTAATTAAAATATAAGTCATGCATAGGCTCTTAGAACGATGGTCGCCCGCCTGTCGATGGCGCCATACCACGACGTCACACCGAAAGTTTCATATCTCCGTAACCCGACATATCCCCGTAACACATCATAGCCAACCATAACACCATACACAAGATAACACCAAATATAAACGGGACCGGCTCTCTAGCGAGGAGCTCGGCGAACCGTAACACGGCATCACCGGAATATATCATAATGCGCACGAAATATAACCGGCCGGGATCGGTGAACGAGGCAATAACCATAAGCACGAGCGGAGTCGTGAGTAACCAAATGCGTGTAAACACATAAGTAAACAAGTCATCTTTCAAAATTTGATGGCCAAGTATGCTTGTCGACACTCAAAAATACATGAACGAGTTTCGGGTCAATCGGAATTAGTATACAACGATTACGAGCTTTTGAAGTCATTTTCGGTGTCTAAACATGTTATGAGAGTCACTAGGAAAGTCAAAATATCTATCGTTTAGTAATCATAATGATAACGAAGAGTTCCCTTAGGCGACATACTATGTCCAATAGGGTAACGTAGTAAGACCTCGAAATTCGTAGGCCCACCTCGGACGGCGAGAGCGGCGCACCCGGATTATGATTACTAGACCTTGGGACTACCTATGGAAGTTTTAGCGTTATGCGGTTTCATTTGGCAAGTTATAGATGTTTGAACGTTTGTTTCAACAAAACAAGGACTAGATAATTCAATTTTTGCTTTTAATGAAAAAAGGGTCAACTTTAGGCTCGGATTAGAGAGGTAGAGTCGTCCCCAAGGCTCGTATCTTAGCCTAACATACCTAGGACATGCCAAGAGAATAAAAGCAAAGCTTTACATACCTTATTTACTCCTTATGCTTGACCAAATTCAATTTCCGTTTCGTCAAAAACCTACAAATGGTCACATTTACCAATTTACTATTCATAAAGCTTAAAATTCCAATCTTAACCAATTCTTGTCTATAAAAATTTGGGCAGCATCTCCCCTATATATACAACATCTCCGAGATTCAAACTCGGCCAAAATAACAACAACCATACCAACAATGAGATCAACAACATCAACAATCGACTAGAAACGCATTCTAGCGTAAATAGTCTTCTTTTTCAAATGATGCAACAACTCCAAATCCAACTTTGCACTTATAAATCAATATCAATACT
Source organism: Lycium ferocissimum (assembly GCF_029784015.1). Lineage (NCBI taxonomy): Eukaryota > Viridiplantae > Streptophyta > Magnoliopsida > Solanales > Solanaceae > Lycium > Lycium ferocissimum. The sequence goes on from NC_081347.1 coordinate 15,566,993, forward strand.
TTCATGTTTACATACTAATTTAAGATCATTCAAACATAAGCCAAGAATATTTCAAGCCTTATATCCAATATTCAACAATTCCATATTTCATCCAAAATTTCTATATGTGCAACAAAACCATCCCAACACATTTTCTTCTTACTAATTCATCACCAACAACAATAATCTACACTTTAGCAACTTCATTATCTTAATATCATAAAATCACATTAATATGACATAATTTCCTACAATCCCTTTTCACGCCAACTTAACCCATATAACCTTCATTTACATTGTAAAAATCACAACAACACAACTAACATGTTAAACAAAATAAATCCATCATTATTCCATCACAACATAACCCACGGCCAACATGCCATTTTCCAACTTCATCCAATTTTCATTCAACTTTCATTTCCAATACAATTTCCACAATACCTACAACTAGAATACAACATAAAATTCAATTCATCTCAACTATACAACATAGGACACACACGGCCACATGCACACATGCACACCCACTTTGCAAACTTCCATATTTCCATAAATTCTACTCATTCCCATATACTACAACACAAACAAACCTTCATAACATAATAAAAAGGGATTAATTCTTACCTTTTCTCCTTGGTTCTTCACTTGACCAAAGGGTGAGATTGATGAAACAAAGGCTCAATCTTCCAAAACAACTACACCAAGTTGTAGAGGAGCCTTGAATTAGTAGGAATACCACAAGAAAATAATTTTTGGAATAATTTTTCAAAGGGGTAAAATGGAAGGGGTCTGTGGCCGAATGGCCTTCCCTTTGCTCTTCTTGTTTCTTTTGTTTTTCTCCTTCTCACTTCTCTTGAAACTTCTATGGATTTATGAAGAATTAAGTGGCCTTTTATTCATTGACCACATGACTAAATTCCATGGGCTTGGACTTTTCTTCTCTTTTTTTTTATTTTATTTGCAAGCCATGGCCGGCCTCCCTATGGGTTGGGCCATGCTTGCTTCTTTTTTTTTTGTTAATTTTTCCAAGCCCAATTACTTAGTCCACATTTTTGGTAATTCATGAAACCAATTTTTAAAATTCTGATTTTGCCCTTAGTCTTTTCCAATATTTTCACATCTAGATTTTCCATAACCAACTTATGTACCAAACAAGATCAATACATTACATTGTCCTTAACTTGTCTCAATAATCCCAAGATTTCCAAAGGTGAAAAATACGGGTTATAACATTGACGATGTCACGGGAATCTTGACAATCATGAACTTAGATAACATTGGAAATAGAATCATTATCTTCGCTATATCTCACCTCGAAGGAACGAATAACATGAGGTGAGACCATCAACAATAAGTAAGATCTAGGGATTCATGGAATGGCTCAGTAATCTCATAATGCCCTCAAATCATAGCTTCAGAGTTTCTAGAAGAGGATCATCATCATCGTCACAACCATCATAGAGCAATATTCTCGTCTTTGACATCATCATTATCATTGCGAAAATGTGTTCATCGTTGTTATCATAAGAGCATACGAAGTCATAAATCGTTGGTTTGGAAAATACGAACAATTTGGAAAACGTTTATGAATTATTAGGAAAGGAATTATGCCTTTGAATCGTAAACTTCTAACCTTGAAAACAAGGAGGCTATGAAAACATTTATGGAATTATAATCATAGGAATCATGCCTTTGAAAGAAAAGGGACGAGCCTTAACATACCTGTTCAGCCTCCAATTATCTACACTTATTCGTCCGAGCTCGCAAGTCTACATTTAAGAGGATTTACACAATCGTTAGACTCATCGTTATATGATTGTCTTAGTCCTTCAAATAAATCCATTTATAATCTGCCGAAATTCGGGCAACACCTCCCCTGTTTATATGCCTAGCCCGAAGTCACAATCCAACAACCAACAACAACAACAAAAATACCAACATCAATAACATCATTTTCAACACCAATATATACCATAAAACAGCCCACACGCTGTTTTCCAACTTCCATAACTAACCAACTTACTACACAATTATTTAACGACTTTATCTCCGTAAATAAGCCTTAAATAATACCAAAAGAGAAAGATTCATACATTTTTTCTTGTTAAGACAGCAATATCCTCAATATCCACGCTAAAATCCACCGCAAAACAATACTAGAATCACAACCAAGCGTTACTCGGACATAAACCACTACTCCGCGACTTAAAAATTGCTCACTTTTTGTTTCCCTCTCTCTATTCAATTTCTGGAATTTTCCAGGAAAATCTGATGAAAAAAGGTGTTATTACCCTTTATATAAGGGCCAAATTCGGCGGTACTGTGGCGGCAACTTGAGTGTAGCAAGTCGGTCCTGCATCGTAGCACTCCACGAGCACGCGTTTCTGCTCTGTCAGCTGAACTTGTAATGTCCATAATTCTCTACTCCGATGTCCTATCGATGAGCAGTTTGTTGCGTTGGAAACTAAACTCGACGAACTTCATTTTAGGCTTTTGTTTCACCTTAAAACACTTCATATGCTAAGAGATATTCGTCCCCCAATTTGGACAAAAATTTTCACACAAAACATTACCCATCCTTTTGCAAAAGTCGTACTACTCCATTTCTTCCACTCATTTCCTTATAAAACCTTCCGGTATACCTTATATACATCCTTCACTTATTAAATATACTTAATAATTCTTGCTTATACTTCGAAGTGGTTTTACTTAACCATAACTCAATGTACTTACGTTTCAAACTTAATAAATGCTTCTTCGAAGATACGGGGTGTAACAAAAGATGTGGATGAGTATAAGTTATGTTCTCAGGTAGGTCGAGGGATAGGAATGGGGTAGGCAGGAGGTATACCGCCCACTGAGAAGCTATTTATCGGAGGAGATTTCAATGGGCACATTGGGTCATTTTCGAGGGGATATGACTGTCACACCCCGACCTTACTAGGGTGTGATGGGCACCCGACCCCATATCTGGGCCGAGCGAACCTTACTAATTCTTATTACATATATAAACTCTTGAATCAATTAAGAATAAAATATATATTACGCTCAATTTTTTTTTTCATAAGTAAAAATGTCATCATATGGGGCTCGTGACATGAAACATAGTAACATATCGGCCGCGAAGCCGTCTACAAAACGACACTCTATACCCACGACTGTCCGCAAAGTCTCTAACATCAATCCGGAACTCCTAGCATGCAAGCTCGACTCGGCAACACTTTCCGGAATCCAATGGAGCTCGCCAACTTCGGCCGGAACATCTTCTATAATAGCTTGAACTCATCCGAGTGTACTCCGCGGCATGAGGCACCCCCCCGAAGAAAAAGGGGTCAAGTTTAACAATATACCGAGTATGTAAGGCAAGAGTAACAACATAAGATCATGATATAAAGCTTAAAGCACAATACGAGTAAGAAAATAACACCGTACCTCTCGTTTGCCTCTTTAGGTAGATATCCCGTAATAACTTTACCTTTCGAAACGACATATGGGTATTTACAAGTAAAGGCGCGACCATATAGGTACGGTGCGGTGTCTTTGCCGTCCATATAGGTACGGTGTAACGCTATCCGAGCATATCATGGAGTAAAGTAATCAGACATTCGAGTGCCCTTAGGCGGATACCATGCATGCTAGCTTTCTTTAAAAAAAAAACATATAAATATACGTAAGTAACCGCCCAACCACATAGGATCGGTGTGTAAACTGCCCGTCCATATAGGAACGGTGTATAAGCCCGCGTCCAGGCCTCCCGCGTCCGGGGTATAATCTGCCCACTATAGTGGTGTGTCTGCCCGGCCATGTAGGCACGGTGTTATAAAAAAAACATACTTAATTATAAAGCATGCATGAGAGCCCAAGTGAAAGCTACAACTCTATCGGAGTGACGTAAGGTCGGTAACCTCCGATCGCATTATGGAATAATCATAGTCATCATGTCTCGCCTTGAAGAAATAGTATTATGAGGCGAGGAAGTAACGAAGAATAACATTAAAAGAAAACAGGGAATGAAATCATGGACATCATAGATGTCGGTTCATGTGCTTTGAAATCCTTAGAAAATAGAGTCATAACCAAGGAATAGAATTAGAGATCAAGATCTAGTTTGATACTTTCATACTCATATTCAATCCTTAACTTGAAACTCTTAGTCATGGAATCATTCTTGTCATACTCATCATAGACATATTCTCTTCCTTAACATCATCGTTACCATTGTTATCATAGAATCACTCTCATTAGATTGGTTACAACACTTATCGTTGATAAACGGAACAATAAAGAAAATCCGGGAACAATGGGCCCACCTCGGGTCTGATGAGGCGGCGTACACAACTTACGTACGTTACATTTTATGACATCACTTGTGAGAGTTTTAAGGTAGTCGGGTCCTATTTGTGCAAGTTCTAAATGTTTATACAATTTTTTCCAACTATTCATAGAACATTTAATTCAATTCTATTGAATGAAAAAGGATCAAATTCAATCTTAGATTTCTAGGAATAGATCGTCCCCGAGGGCCCATATCCAAACCTAATACGTCTAAGACATGTCAATGAAGGAAGGCGAAGGCCTTACATACCTTTTCCGTCTTATGCGACTCCAAATTCAAGTTCCAAATCCGCCAAAATCTACAAAATGGTCACATTTACCAAATCTTAATTAGTAGCATTTTTAAGTTGAATCTAAGGTAACATTTGTCTACCGAAATTTCGCAAAGACTTCCCCCATACATATAACATCCCCGAGATTTAACTCGGCTCCAAATATCCACAACCAAACCAACAACAATACCAATAACATCAACGATCGATGTGAAACACATTCTAACATAAATTGTTTTCTTTTCTACATAACATATCAACTTCTATTCCAACTTCCACCCTTTCAAACCAATATCAATGTTTTCATATTTATTTACTAATTCAAGGTCATTCAAATATAATCCGAAAGCATTTCATATCATTCTACCAAATATGCAAAAATTCCACCGAAACCATAATTCACCCAAAACTCCCAACTTTCGCATAAGCATTCACAACACATTTTTATCTTCCAACTTCATTAACAACAATCACAATTAACATGTTAACTACATTATTTCTATGAATACAAGAAACGATACCATAGTCACATTGGCTTCCAAATCAGCCCGCAACAACTCCAACATCAATTTAAATTATCAATTTCTCATTTCCATCACAAAATACATAACCACATCAACTAACACACTACATAGAAATTGCTCCACCATCTCCACACAACACACACACACACGGCCCATGTCCAACATTCACGACTTCAACCAAAATCATCAAACTTCCATTTCCAATATAAATTCCATAACAACAACAACTAGAATTCTACATAAAAATTAGTTAACCTTGCCTACACACCACATGCATACACACGGCCACACCATGCAAACTTCCATAATTTCATGAATTCTATCCATTTCTACATACTACCACGTAAACAAACCCTTAATAACATATAAAAAGGATTAAACCTTACCTTTTCTCCTTAGCTTCTTCACTTGACTAAGATGCGGAAACGATGAAACGATGACCTATCGCCCCAAACAACTATACCACGTTGTAGAGAACCCTTGAATTAGTAGGAATACATGAAGAGAATAATTTTTAGAACAAGATTTCCCATGGTTCATTTTTTTTTCTCCATATGGCCGAACCTCCCTTGCTCTTGTTCTCCAAGTCTTTTCTTCTTTTTTTTTCTTTCTTTTCTTTCTTGTTTCTTGAATTAAAATGATGACTTCTCTTATATATATATATATGATTCCACCACTTCCATATATTTATGCTTTTAGCCCTCAAATATAATCACATGTCCCCCTTCTTTCTTTTTTCTAGAATTTTCTTCTTTTTTTTAAATTTCTCAAAATTCATCAAAGATGACTAAGTGTCTTCTTGGGCAAACTTTAGTCCATATGTTTTCTTCTAATTTATGATTGGCCCCCCATTAAATATGAAATGGCCACATGCCTCCTTTCTTTCCTTTCCAAGAGTTTTCTTCTCTTTTTCTTACAAAATAAAAGATGACTCATTGTCTTAACATGCACACTTTGTCCATATATTTCCATCACATGGCCAATATGCCCCTTTTAACCTTCATGAACTCCTTTTGTAAAATTCCCATTTTGCCCTCGACTTTCCTCATTATTACCATTTTGCCCCTAGCCTTCCACATTATTTTCATTGGCCATTTTGCAAAATTCTCTTTTACCCTTAACCTTTCTCAATATTTCCATACCACCAATGTTCATAAATAATATTCATAACCACTGCATTAAAATAACTCTTTGAAAATAATCCGTCCTTAACTTGCCACGACCTTCGAATTACCCGAATGTATAAAGTACTATAACATCCTCCTCTTTAGAACATTCGTCCTCGAATGTTCAACTGATCTTAACTCTTATAAAGACTTCGGGGAGTCCCGTTTATAGTTGTCTTTTCCTTTCGAGCCATTCTTTATCTTTCATCCTAGTTCCTTTATAATTGCACTTCTCACTTTCTATGTGAATCCTCATTCCATGTCATAGATTTCCTAGTCCCCCGCACCAACTCGTTTCTACCTTTTCATGCATCCTCTCGATAGGCCGATATGCTTGAGCCCCGGTTTTCTCCCTAAGCTCTCCTTCCTTCGGAACATGTAGCCTTCAATATGTTCTCCCCCGGGGTTCCTTGTGCCATCACTTTTTCATGAGGTCTTCGCTTATGCCTTATTCCTCACCTTCTTTCCAACTTTGCACCTATCATATCGAAAACTTCTTACCCTAAATTTTTTTCTTTTACCTTCCGTCTATGTCGTCCTTTCACTTGTTTGGCCCACCTGCTCATGATTCTCCCTCAACTACGTGTTTGTATTATAGCCATGCGTCCATATCTCTCAAGCGTCCGCTACTTTTGTCCTTCATACCGTAGCTTCAATTGCTAGGACTCGCACGCCCACCGATACATTCATTTTTTTTTATTTTTTTTTGGAATATCCTACATCTTCACATATATATATATGTATATAATTACTATCAGCTAGCCCACAAAATACGTCCAAAGGTTGTTCAAGCCTATATATATATATATATATATATAATTACCAACTACAAGCCGTAATGCACTTTCTGTCTCTTCACCCAGTCTACCTCGTGTTACGCGTCCTCTTAAGGTTCCCAGCCATCCCACATACTCTAGTTTCCCTTAGGCTATTCTAACTACTCATTTGCCTCTTATGTCCGACTATGTAGAATTTCTTGTAACCTTCCCAGGGGGTCACCCATCATGAAATTGCTCCCACCTGAGCACGCTTAACCTAGAAACTTCGACAGAATCTGGTACCTTAATGCTAATATTTTTGCGTCCGCTTCCTCACATGACCTTTATTACATCATCGGGAGCGAGTCGAGGTCTTACAGGTCCCGAGACATTTTTGTAGCACGTCCTTTATTTTATAATTACTATTTTACCCTTTTCGATTCCCAGTGCTCACTTTTCACCTGTGCGTATGACTACTGTCCGTCCTGGTCTTCCAGATTCCCGATGGTAGCGATCACACCTTCGCCGCCACGCCAAATCCATAACCTTTCCGAAACAACACGTCTCACGTTTTACTTATTCGCAGTATTCCCTTTTTCCCGCTTCTTCCGTCGTACGTAAGGCTTATGTAAGGAATCTCTTTTTCCTATGACTTGGCTCTATCGCACGATCTAAGACAGAAAGAAGGTCAACAATCCCTAGATGCCCCGCAGCCTCCTGTTTATAAATGTGGCCGGCTTCACACTCATAAACATGTGACTCTACCGGACACGACTTGCAGACAACCCTAGACCGACCTCGGCTCGATACCACTTTGTCACACCCCGACCTTACTAGGGTGTGATGGGCACCCGACCCCACATCCGGAGCCGAGCGAACCCGCCGACTCTTATTACATATATAAACTCTTGAATCAATTAAGAATAAAATATATATTACGCTCTCAATTTTTTTTTTCATAAGTAAAATTGGCATCATACGGGGCCCGTGACACGAAACATAGTAACATATCGACCGGCGAAGCCGTCTACAAAGCCGACACTCTATACCCACGACTCGTCCGCAAAGTCTCTAACATCAATCCAGAACTCCTAGCATGCAAGCTCGACTCCTAAGAACACTCAGAATCAAACGGAGCTCGCCAACTTCGCCGAACATCTTCTATAATAGCTTCAACTCATCCGAGTGTACCGCGCGCATGAGACGCAGCCCCCGAAGAAAAGGGGTCAGTACGAACAATATACTGAGTATGTAAGGCAAGAGTAACAACATAAGATCATGATATAAAGCTTAAAGCACAATATAGAGTAAGAAAATAACCTGTACCTCTGTTTGCCTCTTTAGGTAGATATCCGTAAGCCAACTTTTACCTTTCGAAACGACATACGGGTATTTACAAGTAAATCGCCCGACCATATAGGTACGGTGGTAACGTCGCCGTCCATATAGGTGCGGTGTAACGCTATCCGAGCATATCATGGTCATAACCGTACATCCGAGTGCCCCTTAGGGCGTATACCATGCATGCTAGCTTTCTTAAAAAACATATAAATATCCGTAAGTAAACCGCCCAACCACATATCGGATGTGTAAACCCGCCCGTCCATATAGGAACGGTGTATAAGCCCGCGTCCGGTGCCTCCCGCGTCCGGGTATAACCGCCCACTATAGTGGCCGTGGTGTATGCGTTCCCCATGTAGGCACGGTGTTAAAAAAAAACATACTTAATTATAAAGCATGCATGAGAGCCCAAGTGAAAGCTACAACTCTATCGGAGTGACGTAAGGTCGGTAACCTCCGATTGCATTATGGAATAATCATAGTCATCATGTCTCACCTTGAAGGAAATAGTATGAGGCGAGATCGTCAACGAAGAATAACATTAAAAGAAAACATAGAATGAAATCATGGACATCATAGATGCTGTTCATGTGCTTTGAAATCCTTAGAAAATAGAGTCATAACCAAGAATAGAATTAGAGATCAAGATCTAGTTTGATACTTTCATACTCATATTCAATCCTTAACTTGAAACTCTTAGTCATGGAATCATTCTTGTCATACTCATCATAGACATATTCTCTTCCTTAACATCATCGTTACCATTGTTATCATTAGAATCACTCTCTCATTAGATTGGTTACAACACTTATCGTTGATAAACGGAACAATAAAGAAAATCCGGAACAATGGGCCCACCCTCGTCCGATGAGGCGGCGTACACAACTTACGTACGTTACATTTTATGACATCACTTGTGAGAGTTTTAAGGTAGTCGGTCCTATTTGTGCAAGTTCTAAATGTTTATACAATTTTTTCCAACTATTCATAGAACATTTAATTCAATTCTACTGAATGAAAAAGGATCAAATTCAATCTTAGATTTCTAGGAATAGATCGTCCCGAGGCCCATATCCAAACCTAATACGTCTAAGACATGTCAAAGAAGGAAGGTGAAGGCCTTACATACCTTTTTCTCGCTTCTTATGCGACTCCAAATCCAAGCTCCAAATCCGCCAAAATCTACAAATTGGTCACATTTACCAAATCTCCATTAGAGCATTTAGAAGTTGGATCTTAAGGTAACATTTGTCTACCGAAATTTCGTCTTGACTTCCCCTATACATATAACATCCCCGAGATTTAACTCGGCTCCAAATATCCACAACCAAACCAACAACAATACCAATAACATCAACGATCGATGTGAAACACATTCTAACATAAATTGTTTTCTTTTTTCTACATAACATATCAACTTCTATTCCAACTTCACCCTTTCAAACCAATATCAATGTTTTCATATTTATTTACTAATTCAAGGTCATTCAAATATAATCCGAAAGCATTTCATATCATTCTACCAAATATGCAAAAATTCCACCGAAACCATAATTCACCCAAAACTCCCAACTTTCGGCATAAGCATTCACAACACATTTTTATCTTCCAACTTCATTAACAACAATCACAATTAACATGTTAACTACATTATTTCTATGAATACAAGAAACGATACCATAGTCACATTGGCTTCCAAATCAGCCCGCAACAACTCCAACATCAATTTAAATTATCAATTTCTCATTTCCATCACAAAATACATAACCACATCAACTAACACACTACATAGAAATTGCTCCACCATCTCCACACACACACACACACACGGCCCATGTCCAACATTCACGACTTCAACCAAAATCATCAAACTTCCATTTCCAATATAAATTCCATAACAACAACAACTAGAATTCTACATAAAAATTAGTTAACCTTGCCTACACACCACATGCATACACACGCACACCATGCAAACTTCCATAATTTCATGAATTCTATCCATTTCTACATACTACCACGTAAACAAACCCTTAATAACATATAAAAAGGATTAAACCTTACCTTTTCTCCTTAGCTTCTTCACTTGACTAAGATGCGGAAACGATGAAAAACGATGACCTATCGCCCCAAACAACTATACCACGTTGTAGAGAACCCTTGAATTAGTAGGAATACATGAAGAGAATAATTTTTGGAACAAGATTTCCCATGGTTCATTTTTTTCTCCATATGGCCGAACCTCCCTTGCTCTTGTTCTCCAAGTCTTTTTTTTTTCTTTCTTTCTTTCTTGTTTCTTGAATTAAAATGATGACTTCTCTTATATATATATATACCTTCCACCACTTCCATATATTTATGCTTAAGCCCCTCAAATATAATCACATGTCCCCCTTCTTTCTTTTTTCTAGAATTTTCTTCTTTTTTCTTGAAATTTCTCAAAATTCATCAAAGATGACTAAGTGTCTTCTTGGGAAAACTTTAGTCCATATGTTTTCTTCTAATTTATGATTGGCCCCCCCATTAAATATGAAATGGCCACATGCCTCCCTTTCTTTCCTTTCCTAGAGTTTTCTTCTCTTTTTCTTACAAAATAAAAGATGACTCATTGTCTTACCATGCACACTTTGGTCCATATATTTCCATCACATGGCCAATATGCCCTTTTGGAACCTTCATGAACTCCTTTTGTAAAATTCCCGCTTTGCCCTCGACTTTCCTCATTATTACCATTTTGCCCCTAGCCTTCCACATTATTTTCATTGGCCATTTTGCAAAATTCTCTTTTACCCTTAACCTTTCTCAATATTTTCATACCACCAATGTTCATAAATAATATTCATAACCACTCGTGCATTAAAATAACTCTTTGAAAATAATCTTGTCCTTAACTTGCCACGACCTTCTCGAATTACCCGAATGTATAAAGTACGGGATATAACAATGACGATGTGTATGGAGGTTGTGGTTTCGGGGACAGGAACGGAGGAGGAGTTGCACTGTTGGATTTCGCAAAAGCCTTTGGGCTGGTGGTAGCCACCCGAGTTTCCCGAAGAAGGAGGAGCACTTGGTAACCTTTCGTAGTTCGGTGGCTAAGACGCAGATAGACTTTTTACTCCTTAGAAAGGACGATAAATGTCTTTGTAAAGACTGCAAGGTGATTCCGAGTGAGAATCTAACAACCCAAAGATAAGCTCTTGGTGATGGATTTGGAAATCAAGATGAGAAAAAGAAAGAGGGTCGTGGATGACAGGCCTAGGATCAAATGGGGGAGTTTAACCATGATGGGTGCCCTGGAGATGGGGAAGAAGTTGAGGGCTATGGGAGCCTGGGAGAGTAGTAGGGAGGTGACCGACATGTGGGATAGGACGGCCGATTCGTGAGGGAGAAGCGACTAGAGAGTCTTTGGGGGGTTTAGAAGGTAGCCGTGGTCAGCACTGAGGGGACTGGTGGTGGAATGGAGAAGTTCAAGAGAAGGTGGAAGCAAAAAAGGTAGTGTATGCGAAGTTAGTAAACAACAAGGATGATGAGGAGAAGCGAACAAATAGAGAGTTGTATAAGATGGCAAGGAAGGAGGCAAAGTTAGCGGTTACGATTTGAAAAGACGGTAGCCTTTTGAACGCCCGTATGTAGAATCCAGAGGACAAAGGCGGGGATAAGAAGTTGTACCGACTAGCCAAGGCGAGGAAGAGGAGGGCGCGTGACTTGGATCAGGTGAAATGCATCAAGGACGAGGATGGCAAGGTACTAGTGGAGGACGCTCTCATTAGATGGAGATGACAGTCATACTTCCACAAACTCTTGAACGACGAAGGGGATAGAGATATTGTGTTGGGAGATGTAGAGTACTCCGAGAAGTGTCGTGATTTTAGATATTGTAGGAGTATAAAGGTTGAGGAAGTTAAGGGTGTTGTTCGTAGGATGAGTAGGGGAAGAGCGACCGAGCCCAATGAGATTCCTGGGGAATTTTGGAAGCGAGGGCGGGCGCGGTTTGGAGTGGTTGACTCGACTCTTTAATGTCATCTTTAAGACGGCTAAGATGCCCGAAGAATGGCGATATAGTACAATGATTCCATTGTATAAGAACAAGAGCGACATTCAAAGTTGCAACAACTGCAGAGGGATCAAGCTGCTAAGCCACACTATGAAAGTGTGGGAAAGGGGTGGTGGAGATGAGGTGAGGAGAGGCGTGTCTATCTCGTAGAACTAGTTAGGATTCATGCCGGGGCGCTCAACTACAGAAGCTATTCATCTTGTATGGAGACTGGTGGAGCAGTATAGGGAGAGGAAGAGGGACTTGCACATGGTATTCATCGACCTAGAAAAGGCATACGACAAAGTGCCGAGAGAGGTTCTATGGAGATGCTTGGAGGCTAGAGGTGTACCTGTGACGTACATTAGGGCCATCAAGGACATGTATGTGGGCCAAGACCCGGGTAAGGACTATGGGGGAGACTCGAGCACTTCCTGGTGGTGATGGGGTTGCACAAATCTTAACCCCCATTTTTATTCTCCTTGGTGATGGATGGATTGACGCGGCAAATTCGAGGTGAGGTGCCATGGTGTATGTTATTGCGGATGACATAGTCCCGATTGACTAGTCTCGCAATAGGGGTTAACGCTAAGTTGGGAGGTTTGGAGACAAACCCTGGAGTCCAAAGGATTCGAGTTGAGCAGAACCAAGACAGAATACTTGGAGTGCAAGAGTCGTGAGGCCGACGTGGAAGTCAAGAAGCTTGGGATACTGTGTCATACAAAAGAAAAATAGTTTCAAGTATCTTGGGTCTATTATACAAGGAGATGGAGAGAGATTGATGATGACGTCACACACCGTATTGGTGCGGGGTGGATGAAATGGAAGCTTGCCTCCGAGTGTTGTGTGACAAGATGTGCCACCAAAACTTAAAGGCAAGTTCTACAAAGTGGGTTAGACCAACTATGTTGTATGTCGGCGGAGTGTGTTGGCCGCTCAAGAAATCTCATGTGTCGAGAAGATGAAAGTGGCGGAAATGAGAATGCGATGGATGTGGGCACACTAGGAGCGATAGGATTAGGAATGAGTCATCCGAGACAAGGTTGGAGTAGCCTCGGGGAAGACAAGATGCGGGAAGCGAGGCCGAGATGGTTTGGACACGTGATGCGGAGAGATGCAAATGCCACGGTCTGGAGGTGCGAGAGGTTAGCTTTGGTTTCGGAAGAGGTGAGGTAGGCCGAAGAAGTATTGGGGGGAAGTGATTAGACAAGACATGGCGCATTTCCTTCTTACCGAGGACATGACCTTAGATAGGAGGGTATGGAGGACTGATATTAGGGTAGAAGGCTAGTAGGTAGTCGCGTTTATCCTTTCTTACGAGTAGTTATATTGCTCTATAGTTTCTTGTCTTTTGATTTACGATGTCCGTTGGTTTATAATGGCTTATTTACTTTCATTATTTTCATTTTCATAATTGCTTTGATTTGTTTGCCCGTATCTGACCTTTCTTATGCTTTTTCTTGAGCCGAGGGTCTTCCGGAAATAGCCTCCCTACCTAAGGTGGGGGTAAGGTCTGCGTACACTCTACCCTCCCCAGACCCCACGCTGTGGGATTCACTGGGTATGTTGTTGTTGTTGTTGTACATTCATTATAACATTTATTAAAAATAAATTATACATCAATGATACATTTTCTAATTATACGTTGATTATATATTTATTATACAACAATGATATATTTTCTATACATATACTTTAGGGATACATATTCTATACGATAATGATACAGTTTCTATACGTATGATACATTTTTTCTACACATATACAGTAGTGATACATATTCTATACAATAATGATACAGTTTCTTTACGTATGATACATTCCTATACATGTACAGTAGTGATACATATACAACAATGGTACAAGTTATATACATATGCTTGAATTAGTTGAAAAATGGTTAGAAATTGAAATTATTTTGAAAAGGCTAAAAAATGACTTTTAAGATTCTTGGGCCATCGGGTGTTAATAATTTCACCCGGATAACCATTTGTGTCCTTTTCCCTTATGATATTACTTTGACTATTTTAAATTATAATTTGTATAGAATGCCAATTTTATGTTTCATATAAAGTTTAATTACCAATTCCGTATACGAAAGAGTAACTAGTCCGGCTACGAAAATTTGGATTTTTAGTCCATCAAATATTAACAAATTTTAATTTTGGTCTTTGTGATTTATGGTTAAGCAAGTTAACCTTCACTTAATTGATATGCACACTTCTAATCCGCCTGAGTGTGAATCTCACAAACTTAACATACTATTAAATGCTAAACTATTTAATTATCAACGTTCTACGTTAAATTTTATACTGTTAAGTGTTAACGCATACTTGAAGGTAATATTGTTTTAAAAATAGTTTAAATATAATTTTAGTTGATAAAAAGTCAAATATGCGTAACCAAAATTAATAACTGAAGGATCAAAAGTGCAAATATCCCAACTGATTAAATCTAAGGTTTTATAAATTCATGTTGCACGTCTCCTTTAAACTGCTGGTATCTCAAGTTGGGACTTTTGTTTAGTCATAATTATTTATAGATTTAGTTTTCTGTACAATTAAGTTGTAGTCCTTCATGGAGGCTAAACAAGCGTGCAAGTTATCTTACTGACTCATATCATTAATTTTCTATTTAATGTTACGTCAGCTTGCAGGTACATTTATTGGTCTTATTGATTTTTACCCTCCAACTTTGCCTTAAAATCAAATTCTTCCCTCAACTTTGAAAAATAGACATTCTCTCATCTTTACCCTGTGCAATATCTATTTCACCCTTATTATTTCAATCCTTCATTTATGTTATATATATATGTGTGTGCGTGTGTGTGTATATGTGTGTGTGTGTGTGTATATAAGTTCATTAATATTATAAGAATAGTACTTTTATGAATTTGTCACATAATCTAATGCTATTTTTTAAGATTGTTATTTTAATATTATATGCATTATGTATATACATATGTACATGCATGTGCGTAAATTTAAGTTTCACTTCTCTCTTATTCTTTATTGTCTATATAAATAAAAAAGTTTGGGTAATCATTAAAGGAATATTTTCTAAAATTATAATTTAAAATTCATTTACAATATATACAAAATATTTTTAAAGATTTGACTCTATTTTTTGTTGTTGTTGTTGTTGTTGTTGTATTACCTGCACTGGAATATATTTATAAAGTTATTAATATTTGTTATTTTTACTTGTATAAATAGATATTAGAGTTTGATTATTATTCTTATTATTATTAAAATTAATTTTTTAATTCTGCTAATTTATTTCATTGTAGAACAAAGATTAACCTATATACTCAATCAGTATTTCTCACTTTTTTCTTTGCCCAAAAGATAACATTTATTTATTTTACAGGAAATTTGATACATAGATTAAAAAAAAATCATGATTTTAAAGAAGCAAAAAAAAGAAGACAAAAGTTAATAATGTAAGGCTAAATAGGCATTTCTAAAGTCAATTAGGATAAAGGGGGGAGATTGTCTATTGTTCAAAGTTGAGGGGGGAGCTTGATTTTTAAAGCAAAGTTGGGGGTGTAAATGATTTTCACCCTATAGATAATGTAAGATTGAAAATAAAATGAACGGAAAAATAATATATGAGAGAAAAGGGAGAACTGAAGAATTATCAATTTCTTTCCGTTATTTTGTTTGAATGAGATTAAAAAAAAATTATTCTCATAATTGAATTTTTCGTGTGTTCAAGGGCAAAATTGACCTATTTTTCCTTATTTTGCAATAAAAGTTAGGAAGGGCATTTTTGAGCAACAAATGTAACAACGATGTTATTTTTGAGCAAAACAATCCAACAGAGGCATAATTGACCCATTTTGAATAGTTCAGGGGGTATTTTAGGGGAAAACTCACACAAATACAACTTTTTAAAATGGTAATTAAAAAGATTACAACTACTTTATAAAAATTACATAAATACAACTTATTCAAAAATTTAACTTTTTAATTACAAAAATACAACTTCTTACATTCCTAAAATATCAATAATACTCAATTTTAAGAGTTACTACCATTAATGCATATATTCACTTTTTACTTTCTCTTTCTTTCAAACAGCTTTAATTTTTTTTCTTTCGTTTCCTCCTCTTTATTTTTCTTTTTTTATTTTCACTTGATGAATGCAATTTTTTTTTTGTGACTTATATAAATTTATTTAAATATATTAATATTAAGAAAAGTACATGAAAAGATATGATATGTGGTATATGGTATATGGTATAAGAAAGTACATGAAAATATACCTGATATAGTATATGGTATATGGTATAAGAAAAGTACATGAAAATATGGTATATGGAGATATAGTAGATGGTATAAGAAAAGTACATGAAAATACACCCGGATATGGTATATGGTATATGGAGATATGGTATATACTATATGGATGCACTCATGCACATATATGCATAAATATAGTATGTAGTATATTATTTTTAATATATGTTATATTAACACTATCTATGTTTGAAGGCTAAGTTCAAGGGGAAAGTGGAAAAACCGACTTAAAGGTACATGTTTAGTATATATGGTATATGTATATTGTTTATGTCAAGTATGCTTAATATTATTGCCTTCATCATATTATTAATGATAAGTAGGAAAGGGGAATTTGTAGGGACAAATAAAGGAAAAATATAACACATATAAATTGGTTACCATATTTATACTAAATTGACCATATCTAGAGATTTATGTATATTATTTATGTCAATTATACTTAATATTATTGTCTTCATCATATTATTAATTCTATTATTAATGATAGGTAGGAAAGGAGAATTTGTAGGGACAAATAAAGGAAAAAAATATAACCTATATAAATTGGTTACCATATATATACTAAATTGACCATATGTAAAAATTTATGTATATTATTTTTGTCACTTATACTTAATATTATTGTCTTCATCATATTATTAATTATATTATTAATGATAGGTAGGAAAGGAGAATTTGTAGGGACAAATTAAGGAAAAAATATAACCTGTATAAATTTGTTACCATATTTATACTAAATTGACCATATCTAAAGATTTTTTCCTTTTATCATTTATAGGGTATATTTTGTAGATTTTTTAAATTAAAAAATAGTTGTATATTTACTACTTTACTTTTTATATGTTTTTAGTAAAATGTAATTTTCTATATTCAGTATTATAATTATTCAACTTTAACATTTCACATGAAGTGATATTTAAGATTACAAAATTTAAGAATTTTTTTGATATATTACATACATTTTTTATTTACAATCACAAAATTTAAAAAAATCTTTTGTTATTTTTAAATTTCATGGGGCAATTTGCATGATTGTCCTTCTTTGGGGGTGGTCTTTAATTTTTACCCCTCAAATTGCTAGTCTTTAATTTTTGCCGTTCGCCTAAGATACCCCAAGGTTTTGGGTTCGAAACTCGTTTTAGTCATAAAAATAAAATAAAAATCGCAAGGCAAGGCTTCACGAAAAGTCTGCCTTATGCGGCAAACTTTATCTTATAAGGTAGACTTTTGGTTATGCCTTAAGGCAACGTTCCCCGCATAAGGACTTTACTTTAGCCGCATAAGATGGACTAGTTATGCTTAAGACAAACCGCGCATAAGACAGACTTTTTGCAAAGCCTTGCCTTTCGATTTTTTTTTAATTATTGAGCGGGGGTTTGAATTCAGAACCTCAAGGTATTTTCGGCCACCTTTTTAAGCGAAAAGCAAAAATTAAAGCCCAAAGAATTTGAGGAATAGTGCCTTTGAAGGGCAATCTGTGCAAAGAATTGAATTTCATGTCCAATCACACTAATAAATACTCCTTCCGGATAAAAAAGAGTGTTCACTTACCAAATCAAGAAACAATTAATATTATTCTTCTAAAATTGCCCTTATTAAGTGTTAAGTGATTAAATCTCAATATCTATTTAATTAGGGGTAGTTTAGTCAAATTACCTATTTTTGCCTAGGAATTAATATTTTCTTAAGGGGTGTGTAAATGGCTAAGTCGATACATTTTTTAATCCGGAGGAAGTATAAATTAAAATGGAAGGAGTCATAGATATGTTACCCTGAAACGGACCAATGATCAAGAAGTCACCGTTAAGGGGTTGTTTTGGTTTATAAACATCTCGATTGTATCCTATTCAAAGATTTCAACCTTTTCTATTATATCAAAATTTCTATTTAAAGTTAAGAAAATCTTCCTTGCATATGATTTCCATAACAATATTTTTAAAAGTGGTGATAGAATATAAAAGTCCACCAAACAGTATGGAGAATCAGGTTCTTTATTCGTTCCCTTGAGTACGACAGAAGGTAAATAACACAGGATATTTACGTGGAAAACTACTTGCTTAAGAGATTTAAAACCACGACCCACTGCAGTAGATTTGCTCAAACTTCACTATAACGAGAAACTTCATATTACAACCTAGGAATTGAACTCTTAATCCCTCCCCCTTACAATAACTCTATTGTAAAGAAAACACCTTGACTAACTCTAGCCAAGTGAACAAACTCAGAATGGTTGATAATTTGTCATACTATTACACTTCTTGAAAGCCGTGTAGGAATACAAGATAAAGAACAAATGACAAAGACTCAACAAATCTAAGGACTTAAGACATCTTCAGTGATTGGGAACTGGTCCTTCTGTTTGTTGCAGCTTTGTTCTTGAGAGCACTTAGAGATGCGGCGGCTTCACTTGAGAGGAGAGTGATTTTCAGATTTGAAGTGATAGGGTTTCGCTCGTAACATGTTGTTTGTGTAGGACATCACGTGGGATGATATAAAAAGGACATTTCATCTTGTTTTGGCTACTAGATACCGTGTACTGTGAAATTGCTGCCGGATAGCAATGTGACAGAAGAAACTTTTATTGTAGAGTCGACCGCAACCACTGAGAACCCATTCCATCTGGTCCCTCTAAAAGCATATCCGGTTCCTCGGATCAGTTTGTCAAATCATCATTTTTGATGATGACAAACCCATAACTTGATATTCCTCCTGACAATCAGATCCCCACTTGTTCCCCCTGAGAATCTAGCTTATCTTTCAACATAACAACATATCAACAACATTTAAGCATCGTATCAACCTCAAGTGACCCCCTGAATTACTTCCCCTTTTTGGCATCATTGAAAAGAGTAAGAGTAGCATGAGAATATAAAAGCAGTAACATTAACGCATGACCACTGAGGCAATACTAACATGAGCAATAACACAAACAAAACAGGTTAGATACCATTGCATAAATCAAATAAAGTGCCCAACATACTTATAGCAAAAACAACCTAGCAGTTCAAAAGTACAAAATATGATTCAAAATAGCCAAAGAGTACCACAGTCATTAAAAAAACAAACTAAAAAAGGATGGTTAAGGCAAATGGAGATCAGGAAATTTAGGAGGAGGTCATAGGAAAGGAGGGGGGAAACTGGTCGGCTAAGAGGACATCATCTTAAGAAGCTTATCGATCCTATCATTGGTAGCTCGCTGGTCCTGGACTAATTTCCTGGTCAGTTCCTCCACTTTTGTCTTCAGGATTTCAACTTCGGCCTTTAGCTGAGTATTTTCCTCTTTTAGTGACCCAACGACACCAGGTTCCTCTCCTCCCATAGCACACTTCTGAATCTCAATCTTGAGGATTGCATTTTCAGCCTTTAGCTTGGTAATCTCCTCAGTTGCCTTTTCCTGGGCCTCAATCAGACTTGAGATAGTTAAGCTACTCCTAAGTCCTCCTTTCTTGGGCACACATTCACACTCTTCAAGAGTGCCCTGAGTGAACATCTACTTCCTAGTCCCTACTGTCACTTTGCCAGTCTTGATTTTAAAATGCTCAAACACCTTGGAGAGGAAGAAACCATAAGCCAGTCCATGCCTACCATCCTTAACATTGTCCGCCTTTGTTATGTGCTCGATCATTAGAGCAGGCAAACTAATTAGGGTGAAAGTGGCCAAGGCTTCAATGTGATATAGGTCGGAGATGGTAGCCATAGACCTTCTTTCAGAGCGGGGTAACAACACTTTATTGACCAGTTCGAAAAGGAGCTGGTAATTAGGCTTCAGCTGCTTCGTATAGACCCGTTCCCCTAAGATTGTTCCCTTCTGCTTGGCAATGAGATTCAAGAATTCCACTGAGGCGAATTGTTGCTTGACTGTCTTCAAGCCTTCAGTGGGAACCGCAAGGATTTCTCCAAATTTTTCTTCATCCAAACTAAAGTCAATCCCATTCACACTTATAAATAAGGAATCATCAGTGGCAAGCAAGTTGGTGTAGAATTAAACAACTTCGTCCTTGAATAAACTAGGGACTGGAGGTTGAAACAAATGACTCCATTTTTGGAATTCTACTATTTTCAGAAGTTCCTCATCCCTGCTTTCTCAGCTATCTCTGGATCAAAGACCCTGCCATTTAGAACTTTTTGCCTTTTCAACACTTCTCTTCTTTCCCATTCACTCATTTCTATTTTCTGTTTCATAGTGGAGGAACCAAGTTTCTCACCCTCAGTACTTTCCTTCCTCTTCTTAAGAGGGTAGGACTTTTTTTTCTTTGCAATACTTTCTTCAACAAGACATTCGCTTCCTCAAGACCCACCGCCGCCTTTACCTTTCTTCAACCTTTCTTTATTAGAGGTCCTTATTTTAAGTGGAGTGTCCTCCTCTTCCTCTTCCTTCTTCATCTAATTCAACCACAGGAACTGAGGGCTCCTCATACTCATCTACCAATGCTTGTTTGACCAAGCATCTACTTTTTGTTAAGCTTCTCTCCATATTTGCCTTTAGTGCAGAATCCAATTGGGCCTTTAATTTTTGCCTAGTGGTAGGCCCTTTCTCGACAACATCCTTTTTGGAAACTTGTTTTTGCTTAGCCATTCTAACCTTTGGTGATGACGCAACCATTTTCTTGAACACAGAACCCAAAGCTAACTCGTCATCTTCATCGACGTCCTCAAAAAGAATAACAGAATAAGGGCACAGTAATAGTCGAGACACGTTGGGGGTCGGTATCTCTCAGGGAACCTGGTGCCCCATCCCACAGAGGAGCAGTTTTAAAAACAGGGGATTCAAATTCCCCTTGAGTTGAGGGACCCGTTCCCTCAGCTGTTTCTCCCAAAGGTTAATCTACCAACAGATTCGCCCTGAGTGGAGGGACCTGTTCCCTCAGCAGTTTCCCCATTATTCAATTTTTTCATGGCTTCCATGAACCCAGACGCAACTTCAACGGCTTCACTTTCTAGAATATTAGACCCCCCTTTTCACCCTCATTGAGATTCCCGTAAAAAAGATAGTCGACAGAGGACTCATAATGTCCTTTCTCTGACACATCACCCTTTTTACTATCTATAGGAGCACTGTTACCTGGTGCATGAGTAGTTTCCTCAGTGGCTCCCTTTTCCTCACCCGTTGTTGATTCCTTCGCGACATTACCAGAGGAATTTTGACCTGCAGCCTTTTCACGTGTTTGTACCATTTCAACACCCACAACAGCTTCCACTAATTGTTGACTTAATACTTCAAGATCTCCTTCTGTTCCCTTAAGTTTTTCGGTATTTCCCAGTAGTTTTGACATTAAATCGTCTTGTCACTGTCATGCGACAGGTGTGTTCCTCAGGAGTGGCGGTTAAGGGTTCAAACACAAATTTCTTGGGAGTTGGATTTTTCCAGTTTTGTGATCGATTAGAGGGAGTAGGTTTTGTCGGTGAGGCTAAGATTAGGGTCAAAAGGAATTGCCGATTTTAGGGGTGACATTTTAAGAACTTGGTCAGACAAATTTGGGAATTTTGGAGGAGAGACGGTGGGGTGTGATTTTTGAGAATTTGGAGATGTTTGTTCGGAGTGAGACATGGTTAAAATTTGGGTATAATATGCGAAGAAGTATGATGTTTTAACACGTTTGTTAGAACGGGGGAAAAAACGATGATGAGTATTTTTGGTTTTAGAGAGAGAGAGAGAGAGAGAAGGTCTTGTATTTGGGAGTAACGTGAAAGTTTGGTTGAGATGATTTGGATATAAGAAGAGGAGAAGGAATTGATTCAGATTGGGTGTGAGATGATGGGGTGGTATGTTACACCTGGTCCTTATTTATCGGACCAGTTCTAAAGCATTGTAACAATTGGAAAGAATTTTAGGCGGAAAGACATTTTAATGACGTGACACTCTAGGCAGTTTAAAACACATATAAATACTGATGAAACTACTAACCTGAGTCACAAGTCAAAATCTCTAAAAAATGCAATATCATTCATACTTGTGTTGTCTGGAGATTGTCATGAGTGCATACCTGTAATAGTATAGAACTAAGTTAGATGTTACCAAAAGGTATTTTCAGATGTACTTATCCTCTATCATAGCAATCATTGAGGGATCTCATAGGGGAACAATTAGTTGATCTTGATCAACCCCAACTCCAATCGATTTCTTTCAAAGTATCCCTACTCAAAGGCTTTGGTGAAGATGTCTGCTACCTGGTCCTCTGTTTTGCAAAAATTCATACAGATCAAACCTTTCTCAACATTGTTCCTCAGAAATTGGTGGCTAACTTCAATGTGCTTGGTTTTCTTGTCTTGCACTGGATTTTTTGCCATGTTAACTGCACTTGTATTATCACATAACAAGGGTAAACAATCTGTAAACACTCAAAAGTCCTCCAATTGTTATTTGATCTAAAGCAATTGAGTACAACAAGAGGTAACAACTACACATTCAGCTTCTGCAGTAGAAAGAGCCACAAAATTCCTTTTCTTTGTGCCTCATGAGATCAAGCATAATCCCAGAAAGTGGGCCATTCCAGATGTACTTTTTCTGTCCACCAGGCATCCAAAGATCAAAGATAACCAACCAAATCAAAATTGTCTCCTGAAGGATAGAAGAGGACCAGGTCCGAAGTTCCGTTGAGATACCTCATAATTCTTTTAGCAACCTTCAAATGAGATTCCTTTAGACTTGATTGAAATCTTGCACACAGACCAACACTGAACACAATATCAGGTCTGCTTGCAGTTACGTTGAGTAAAGACCCAATAATACCCCTATACACAGTTTCTTGTTGTGTTTCCAAATTCATCAAGCTTGTTGCGAAACACCCACCTGATTCCTGTCACAGTTCTGTCAGAAGGTCTAGGGACCAGGTGCCACACTTTGTTCCTCTCAAATTGATAGAGTTCTTCTTGCATAGCACTTTTCCAGTCCGCATATTTCAATGCTTCCTTGATATTCTTGGGTTCAATTTATGACAGGAAGGCTGAGAAGGAAAACATATTTCTCGCCCTATATCTAGTTTGAATACCAGAATCTAAAGGAGTAATCACAGTTTGAAGTGGATAAGATCCCCTGTGCTTCAAGTTTGAGACTTCAGGTTGACCAGAGTTTTGAGGATCCGAGGGACCTGGTTTCTCCGTGGTATCACCGTCATTCTCTTCATGAGAAGCCTGACCTTCATGATTTATTTATCCAGCTTCAGGAGTACCTGATATAGCATCAACTACTCGATAATCAGCTGCATGAAGAGTAATGGAGGAAGTAGATTCCTGTGTGCTTCTTGGGGATTTTGAACCATCTTCATTGTCTTGCTTAACTTAACTCATTAGATCAGCCTTTCCATTTGTGATTTTGATGGCCTCATCAGGAACATTCGGAAAATGGCCTTCCCATTTATCACCCAAGTTATTTAATTCATCAAAAATTACATGCACACTTTCTTTAATACACTAAGTTATCTTATTGTAGACTTTGTAAGCCTTACTGTGTGAAGAGTAACCAAGAAAATTCCCTCATCGCTTTTCGCACCAAACTTGCCCAAAGCTTTCTTACCATTGTTAAGCACAAAACATTTGCAACCAAAAGCTCTTAGGTAAGTCAACTTGGGTTCTCCCATTGAGTAATTCATAGGGAGTTTTATCAAGCAGGGACTTGATCGTGCACCTGTTTATCAAGTGACAAGCAATCTTAACAGCTTCAGCCCAAAAGCTTTTAGGAACACCACTGGCTATTAGCATTGCTCCAACCATAGCTTCAAGGGTTCTATTATTCCTTTCAACGACACCATTTTACTGAGGTGTCCTTGGTGTAGAGAAATTGTGACTTATTCCATTTTCAGCACAGAATTCATCAAACTTAGCATTTTTAAACTCAGTGCCATGGTCAGATCTAATACTGACAATCTAGTTCCCCAGCTTCACTTGAATTTGTTTCACAAAGGCAGCAAAGACACCAAATGTACCTCTTTTCGCCTCTACTTCGAATCCTCATCGGTCCATAAAGATCCATATAAAGAAGTTCAAGTGGCCTCGAGGTACTAACCACTTTATTTGGTTTAAAAGAGCATCTGACTTGCTTTCCTCTTACACACGCATCACATACCTTGTGATATGCAAACTTGATCTTCGGCAGCCCACGAACTAGGTCCTTCGCAATCAATTTGTGCAGCATTGAGAAACTTGCATGCCCTAAGCGTCTGTGCCATAGATCAGTATCATCATCAAGAGCACTGATGCATGTCAGATCATTCCCATTTAGAGAATTAGAATAAGCCATATAGATGTTCTTGTATCTTCTTGCTATCAAGACCACTTCTTCAGATTTGATATTGGTAACTGTGCAAGCATCAGATTTGAACTTCACTTCATTGCCTCTATCACGGATTTGAGAGACATTCAACAAGCTACATTTCAAGTCATCCATATAGTACACATTTTCAATGGCATGAGAGAGTGTCTTGCTATTTTTTCCAACACCAAGAATATAGCCTTTCTTGCCATTTTCAAATGACACACTCCCACCTTGAAAGTCTTTGAGTGAGAGAAAATTCTTCATATTTCCAGTCATGTGTTTTGAGTAGCCACTGTCCATATGCCATTTTTGACTGCTTTCTCTCACTCCAGCCTGCAAACAGAGTCATTGATTAGATTTAGGAACCCAAACCAGTTTGGGTCCCTTGAGATGATAAAAAGGATGAATCAGACTCTTTTTAGTTCGTGCAGGTAATTCAGATTTCTTTTACGAGGACCAGATCCCCCTGTTCTAGATTCCTTTGCAATGAGTTTCTTATTTATCTCAACAGATTGAATTTTGGCTTCACATGCACTTTTATAATGACCTATTTGACCATAGTGAGTGCATAACCAGTTTTCAGAAGTAGTAACATACTTGCTATAAGGATTGTAGGCAGATTTTGTTTTTTGAAATTTAACACCTTCCCTACCTCCCGTGCTGTTCTTGTACATAGATGCAACCACATCGGAGGATTAGATCTAGTGAACTGATTTATTAAGATCATGTTTCACCCTTTTTAAGTTCTCGTGAAGCTGTTTATTTCTTTCAAGCTCAGCAGTGAGATTCATTTTGGCCCTTTTAAGTTCATTTTCAAGCTCAAACTGAATCTCACTAGCTGTTTCCTTTCCTCTAGCAGGGGTATCCATCCATCTTTTGATCTAATTTTTTAACAAAGAGTTTTCTCTAGACACTTCATCAACTAGTTCCTTCAAACTTTTGTTAGTGTCTACTATGTCATTTATCTCTTGTTCTATTTCACAAAATTCTTTAGTAAAAACATCCCTTTCTTTTATGAGATAGTGATATGCATCAATCAACACATTTGCTAATGACATTAATTTTTTATGAGAGTAATTTTTTAAGTTTTTCTGAACTTCAAGAAAATTTACCTCATCCTCATTGTCATCATCACCGTTAGATTTGGCCATGAGTGCAAAGATTGACTCATAGTTTGAAGGTCTATTATCAATAGCCATCATAGAATCATCTTCTAGATCATCTTCATCTTCATCTTCACCACCTAGGAGTCTCCCCGAGCACCGTGAGCCGTTTCACTAAGTTGCCGCTGTCCTCTTCTTTGAATTTTCTGTTAGGAACCAGGTTCCTCTTTGCTGCTTTTTCAGAGTTTTCTTGAAATAGTCTTGCTTGTGGAGAGGACACTCTTTGATGAAGTATCCAGGTTTCCCACACTTGTGACAACAGTCATTTCCTTTGGGATTTTTACTTGTGTTTCCTTTCCTTTAGAACCTACCATTTTTCCGAACCATCTTTTGAAACCTTTGAGTGAGATAAGCCGTGTCAGACTCATCATTACTAGAGTCAATTTTAGCAGCAGCCTTAGAACTAGGTTCTTCTCTTTCTTTGGCTCTCTCCTTTCTAGATCCTGTTGTCTTTTTAGCTCATAGGTTTTGAGATTTCTAATGAGCTCATCCATGGTTAGTGTTTGCAAGTCCTTGGCTTCAGAGATAGCATTTACTTTGCTTTCCCAAGAACTAGGCAATACTGAGTATTTTACGCACAAGTTTGTTTGTTGTAATGATTTCACCAAGAGAATGCAGTTCATTGATTATGGAGGTGAACCTGTTATGCATGTCCTGAATGAACTCACCATCCTTTATCTTAAAAAGTTCATACTCAGTGGTAAGCCTGTCTTTTTTGGACTGCTTTACCTGACTTGTTCCCTGAAGTGCATCCCAGTTTTCTTTTGCAGATTGACATGCCGAGATGCGATTGTACTCATCACATCCAATACCGCAAACAAGCATTTTCTTTGTTTTGAAATTATTTTCTAGAGCCTTTCGATCAGCTTCATTATACTCCTTTCTCGTCTCTGGATCTGTTGCAACCCCAGCTTGATTTGTCTTTATAGGGACATGAGGACTATTACAAATGATGTCCCACAGCTCAGAGTCCTCAGCGATGATGTAGTTATGTATCCTTGTCTTCCACCACCCATAATAATTTCCATTGGATCTTGGTGGTCTTGTGCTAGACTGTCCTTCCTCCAGGTTTGGTGGAGCAGCCATGAAAAAGCCATGAAAAAGATCGTTTCTAGGTGTTAACCTTTTAGAAAGAATCTGCTCTGATACCAATTGATAGAATATAAGAGTCTACCAAACAGTATAGAAAACTAGGTTCTCTATCTGTTCCCTTGAGTTTGACAGAAGGTAAATAACATATGATATTTACGTGGAAAATTCCTTGCTCAAGGAATTAAAAACCAGGACCCACTGTAGCAGGATTTGCTCAAACTTCACTATAAACGAGCAACTTCAGATTACAACCTATTGCAACCTAGGAATTAAACTCTTAATCCCTCCCCCTTACAATAACTCTATTGCAAGACCTTGACAATAACTCTATTGCAAAGAAAACACCTTGACTAACTCTAGCCAAGTGAACAAACTCAGAATGGTTGATAATCTGTCCTTTTTTAAAGGCGTGTAAGAATACAAGATAAAGAACAAACGACAAAGACTCAACAAACCTAAAGACTTAAGACATCTTCAGTGATTGGAAACTGGTCATTCTGTTTGTTGCAGCTTTGTTCTTGAGAGCACTTAGAGATGCGGCGGCCTCACTTGAGAGGAGAGTGATTTTCAGATTTGCAAGTGATTGGGTTTCACTTGTAACATGTTGTTTATATAGGAGAACATGTGAGATGATATGAAAGGGACATTTCATCTTGTTTTGGTCACTAAGATATCAGAATATCTTGAGATCTGTTACTACGAGATAAAGGTAAAGAAATTTTATACACTCGTAGAGTTGACCTTGCAAACCAGAGAACCCGATCTCATCCGGTCCCTCTAAAAGCATATCCGGTTCCTCCGATCGCCTTGTCAAATCATCAAAACATGAAATAGCATGACTTATCAAGTGGGTATACATATTCAATACTCAATAAAAAATAAATAAATAGAAAAAAGTACTGCACAAATGATGATGTCATAGTTGATAAGATTAACTACTCCATATAATTTGAACAAAAATTTCATTTTAACAATAGAGTACGAGTAGCAATATTTAAAATCAATTTGCAAAGCATACAACGATATGAACCAGAGAGGGGGCCAAGTTAACCTATGGCAATAGAAACTATTTCGGAAAGTAAAGCTACCATATGAGGTGACATGTTTCACTTGGCTAAATGGGCTAGAAACGCTGTCCCTAACACAGGAAAATCTAACGAAAAGGGGATTACAGATCTTCTCAAGATGTTTCTTATGTGGGCAAGAGGCAGAGACAATAAACCATCTGTCTTTACATTGTGTAGTAACCAGACAACTTTGGGATTTATTCAACAGCCTTGGGGGTGTTGGATGGGCTATGCTAGGAAGCACCTCCGGGCTACTGTCATGCTGGGATGCAGGAACAAACTCCAAAACAAATGAAGATAGATGGAAAATTGTCCCAGTAACCCTTTGGTCGACAGTTTGGAAGAAAAGAAACTTTAGGTGCTTTGAAGATACAACTAGCCATACTTGGAAGCTCAAGATCAACTGTATTCATCTTTGTTGTTTTTGGTGTAATGCTGTGTACAAAGGATGATTTCTTAGATTCCCTATGATATGAGCAGGGTTGGAAATTTTAAGGGTCTCTTGTTCGTAATCATTGTTTTGGCTTCCAGCGCTAGTTTGTGCTATTGATTCTTTAGTATACTGTTACACGTTATCTTCTTTACAAGAAAAATAAGATCAGGTGACAAACATATTGGGGCAAAGAAGACTACCATTTGAGAAGAGAATTACACTAACATATGTTTTTCATAGTTGGACAGCTATAGCTAGGGGACAAGGCTTGCTTAATTTGGTAGACTATCTTTGCCTTCAATAGGATGTTAGAGGTTCGAGTTAAGTGAGAACACTGTTAATTGGGCCAACGGTAAAGAAAAGAAGCAAGCTAAGGTATTATGTAGATATCGATTTTCAAGTCTTTAAAGGAGTGGCGAAAGGATTTCAAGGTGGAATGGATGTTATTGTTGGAAATCTTACGGAAAATACTTGATCACGAACCTTGTCGGAAAATACTTGATCACAAACACTGTAGAGAATTCTTTAAAGCTTGAGGAATGTCAATTAAGACACTGTCTTTAAGGATATTTCACCCGGTGTGGGTGTATCCCCCAGGATTCAACAAGCTCTTCTAGTACAAAACTAGGAGCCAAAATCTAACAAAGATTTCACAAAGAAGAAAACCCAGTACAAAAATATAAGTGAAAGTATATGTGTTCGTATCTTTTCTCACACCTATGAAAAGAGTTGATAATATATATTTGTAGGAAAATTAGTGATCAGATGATTAACATCAACGTTCAAATATTAATTGTAATAACAACCAATAATGGCTATTCAAATGAGTAATTGAAATAGTCAAAAATGTTTTGCCAACTGCCACTTTATACCCCATTAAGAAGGCCATTAAGGCTAATAACAAGTAGTACCAATCCTTTGGTTTCAAATGTTAGCGTTAGTAGTACATAATAAATATACCATTTTTTTGAGATAATAAACATTTTTTCAACAGTTATCGTATGAGTTAGGAGTGAAGGGCCCAACCCCCTTCACCGAAAAATCATACTGTACATGTAAGATCAAATTTTAGTTTTATCGAATATATACCCTATAATGACCCCCTTCTCGATTTTTTCATTTGGAGTGTTTCCCCACACTTTCTGGTATACTTTTATCAAGAAAAGACCCAAAATGATCCTTTATATTTGGACTTCCACTCGAAATAGTCCTCATTATTTGAGGCAGAGCACAAATAATCCTTTATTTGAAGATAAAGGAGCACATTTAGTCCTAACTATTCTATCTATAAGTAATAACTGAACATCCCCACCTCATTGCTCTGATAGCTGTTCTGGGTTGGTCTTTTCGTTTTAACTTTCTAAGTCGTTGCAAACAAAGGCTTCATCAACTTTTAAACATCATAATTATTAAATAATAAATGCCTTTTCAACTTAAAAAATCTGGGCACATAAGATTTTGCAAATTGATTTTGAATATTGCTACTTGTACTCTATTTGTTAAAATGAAATTTTTGTTCAAATTATATTGAGTAGTTAATCTTATCAACTATGACATTATCATTTGTGGAGTACTTTTTTCTATTTATTTATTTTTTATTGAGTATTGAATATGTATTATAATATTAGAAAGTCAATCCTTACACTTTTTTTAAGAATCTTATCGATTTTCAAAGTAATATATGATTGAAAGGATACTTATTCGAAGAAAAAAATAAAAAGTTTAAAATAAAATAGAACACTGCAAATTAGAAGGGAGAAAAACACAATGAATTTTAAGAAGCGCTCTATGGAGTAGGGCAAAAGTAGGAAGAATTGTTATACGGGGCAGGACAAGACGAGTTAAAATTTAGCGGGTTCAGGTTAGTTTTTCCCTTCGCCGTCCCGCTAAATTTTTCATCTTGTAATTTTTGCGTGTTTATTTCTTCATATTCTGAATCCCTTGGTGAAAATCCTACCTCCGCCACTCAATGTTATAACCAACAGTGCAAATTGCTCCCACATTGTAGAAGATGATGCACTATTTTCTTTCAGAAGAGAATTAAGGTAATTTACATATAGAAACCATGGTGCTGCTTTACTAAGCACTAACAAATTTGCTTTCGGAAAAGTAACATTTTTTGTGTTTTCACTTTAGCATCTGCACAAAGAAAATAGGACCATTAGTGCTCTTAATTTTTTGTTATCTTCAATTATAGTAAAGTCAAGCCGTCCTTTCAGTGATAAAAAAATTGCTCGGATATTATCTTTTACTCATTTAACATATTTTACAATTTCAAATAAACAGGCTCACAATTTGTTGAGTAAAGTTTCATTTTTATATGTTTTATTTAGATTATTGTTATTAATCAGTCATTAATGTGTTGAAGATTGAGAAATATTTTGTTAGATGAAGACTTTTTCAACTTTCATAAAAAATTAAAATATATTAAAATACTCTTTAATCTTTTGGTGGTAAACATGTCACGTTAAAAGTTAGAATTAAAGAGTTGTTAAAAATGAAAAGTAATACAATTCAATTAATCCTGCTCTCGATCCGCCCGCCCCCACAGAAAAAAAAAAAAAAAAAAAAAAGAGAAGAAGAAGAAGCAGCACAGGAAAATGGGCATAGCTGAGGATGAAAGCCATCTGCACAAAGAAAAGAGTGATTCTTCTTTTTCCAAAAAAAATTGATTATTTTGTTCACTTTCCATCTGCACAAAGAAAAAAAGGACCCATAGTGTTTTTAAAGTCAAATTTGTCTGCTTTCGGTGAGGAAGAAAGCCATTAACATATTTTACAATTTCAAAAACACTCTTTTCATGAATTGCACAAAGAAAAAAAGGACCCATAGTGTTTTTAAAGTCAAATTTGTCTGCTTTCGGTGAGGAAGAAAGCCATTAACATATTTTACAATTTCAAAAACACTCTTTTCATGAATAAATTAGTCAGTAATGATTAAGGAGAGGGCCATGTGATTCTCTTTTTCTTTCTCGCAAAGTTCATCTTTTTTAGCTTCATGGGCTTGCACTTTTGGCTGTCCATTGTGTACATATTAGAGTAGAGCAATAAGAAGCTGCTTAATTCACAGAAACATTCATCTTTCATTTGTTTCTACTTCTTCTCTCAATCGATCTAATTACCACACAATTTGTGTTTTCTTTTAGGATTTACAATTGAATCCATGGTTTCAGCATCTTCTTCTTCCGCTAGATCTTTGCATTTTCCTCCATGGAAGTATGATGTCTTTCTAAGTTTTGGAGGCGAAGATACTCGAAAAACATTTACAGGTCACTTGTACGAAGGCTTGAAAAATAGGGGAATGTTCACAAGACGAGAAAAGGCTAGAGCATGGCGATTCGATCCCAGAAGAACTCTTGAAAGCTATTGAAGAGTCTCAACTTGCCCTCGTCATTTTCTCAAAGAATTATGCTACATTGAGGTGGTGCTTGAATGAACTAGTGAAGATCATGGAATGCAAGAAGGACAAAAATGTACAAAGAATCATACCGGTCTTCTATGATGTGGAACCATCACATGTTCGGAAGCAAACGAAGAGCTTTGCAGAAGCCTTTGCCAAACATGAATCAAAGAATAAGGATGATGTTGAAGGAATGCAGAAGGTGCAAGGATGGAGGGAATCTTTAACTGAAGCGGCGAATCTAAAAGGATATGATATTCGTGACGGGTGAGTTAAAAACACATAATTTCTTTTCATAAAAGCAAGGAATGGAATAATTTTCATTCAAATATGGATGCTTCTATTAAAACTACCTACACTTATTCTACCTAAAAAATGAGTTAAACAAAATTTTCATATTTTCTGAAAAATGAATGATGGTTGATTGTGTATGTTTCTACCAGTAAGAAGGGATAGTTCCTATCAATTTAATTACTCAATGACATTGTTACACCGATAATACTTTGAGTGGTTCTTCAGGAGTTTGATTTATTTGATTTATGTGCTTAGTCCTTTTTATCATAATTATGGACTGTACAATTTGAAGTACTTCATGTTCTTGACTTTCTTACCTGTATATATCAGTAATCTTCTTATTCTTGTAGGATTGAATCAGTTGGTATTCGGCATATTGTTGACCAAATTTCCTCCAAATTATGCAAGACTTCAGTATCTTATTTGAAAAATGTTGTGGGAATAGATACTCATTTAGAGAAAGTAAAATCCCTACTAGAGATGGAAATCGAAGATGTTCGGATTGTGGGGATCTGGGGCATGGGGGGAATTGGTTAAACGACAATAGGAAGAGCCATTTTCGATACTCTCGTCTCAATTTGAAGCTGCTTGTTTCATTGCGGATATTAAAGAAAACAAACGTGGAATGCATTCTTTGCAAAATATTCTTCTCTTGGAACTGTTAAGGGAAAAAGATAATTATGTGAATAATAAGGAGGATGGAAAGCACATGATGGCTTGTAGACCTCGTCTTAAGAAGGTTCTACTTGTTCTTGATGACATAGATCACAAAGACCATTTGGAATACCTAGCAGGGGATCTTGGTTGGTTTGGCTGCAACAACTAGAGACAAGCATTTGATGGGGAAGAATGATGTAGTATATGAAGTGACTACATTAGTTAACCACGAAGCTATTCAACTGTTCAATCATTATGCTTTTAAGGAAGAAGTTCCAGCTGCGTGTTTTGAGAAGCTAACATTGGAGGTAGTAAGTCATGCCAAAGGCCTTCCTTTAGCCCTGAAAGTGTGGGGTTCTTTCTTACACAAGAGGGATATAACTGAGTGGAGAAGTGCTGTAGACCGAATAAAGAAAAACTCCAGTCCAGAATTATTGAAAAGCTCAAAATAAGTTATGATTGGCTGGAGCGCTAAGAGCAGGAGATATTTCTCGATATTGCATGTATCTTAAGAGGGATTAATAAATTCGAGATCATGCAAATACTTGAGAGCTGTGATTTTGGAGCTGATATCGGATTGAGTGTCCTAATTGACAAATCTCTTGTGTTCATCTCTGAAAATGATACGATTGAAATGCATGACTTAATACAAGAAATGGGTAAATATGTGGTGAAAATACAAAAAGATCTGGGCGAACGTAGCAGACTATGGGACACTAAAGATTTCGAAGAAGTGATGGTCAACGATACAGTAAGTAAGCTAAACAATGCAATCATATCAATTTCTAGATTTCATATTCCAAAGACATATAGGGCAGTCAATTCCAATTATTTGTTCCTCTTGCTTCATATTCTTGCAATTTGTACGATATTTTGTACATACTCACTCAATCAGTTGTTCCTTTTTATACTAACATCAGCCAGATATTTACCCTGAGTAACCTTTCATTAACAAAATCCTCAAATTTAAAAATACAAGTAAGGAGGGCCAAAACTTACCTCACCAATCCTCAGTCCGGAATTCACTTGATCATTAATTATTTTTTTTGGTTAAATGACGACAATTATTGGTACTGTTCCAACTACAATTTCATTCTATCATATCACAGCATGAAAAACTTTTTGACTCGACTCTAAAGAACTTCTCAAAAGATTTATTGTTAGAAAATAAAATTATTATAGAATTAACTGCTCCAAGTATTTCTCTTAAGCGACATATTTCTTAAGAAAGACCTAACTAATTTGTACCTTAAATTTTTTCAATGGTTCTAGCTCTTCAAGAACTTCAAGTGCAATAATAAACAATACTAAACATGACCGAACTTGGCATTGCAAGGAGTGAGAAAGTAGTCATATAAGCATGCAGATTTTATACGACATTTGAACTTATACTTTGTAGACTAATGATACTTTTATCAGGGGACAAAAGCAATGGAAGCAATCTGGGTACAACATATTCAAAAGCTATGCCTTAGCAAAAAATCCATGAAAAATATGAAAAGACTTAGAATATTATACATCAGGCATTTTCTTACACATGATGACTTCATTGAGTACCTGCCCAACAGCCTGTGTTGGTTTGTCTTTTATCAATATCCTTGGGAATCATTGCCAGAAAATTTTGAACCCAACTGGCTTGTTCGTCTTGATCTCCACTCGAGTTCACTGCATCATTTATGGACTGGAACAAAGGTAAGGTATAAAATAGATGACAATTTTATTTTTCTTTTGGTCAAATACATTGATAGACACTCAAAGTTGACAACAACTGCCAGTTAGACATCTTAACTCTTCTAAGTGATCATAGTTCATAGGTACACCTTTGACATTAGTGTCTTTTGAATACCTAAATCTGACCTGACAACACACGTGACATACAATTGCTTCGCGTAGGGTGATTTATTTACTAACTCCAACAGTTAAAAACATAGGGATGTGATTTTTTTTTTTTGGGTGTGTTAAAAGTCATGACAGAACACAAAATGCTCGAATTGAGAGAGAGAGAGAGAGAGAGCATATAAATTCTTCATAACTTCCATTGGAATGGAAACAACATGCTTTTTCTAAAAAGAAGAGAGACCTACTTTCACAATCATTTGGATTTTTTTCTTGCTCATCTCTTCTTTCTTTCACTTTCTTATTTCCTGTGGAGAGATTTGTGAGAGAATGGTGGTTTTTGATTTGGGAGAAGAAGAAATAAGGGCAGTATGGGTGTTCTTGAAAAATTATTGTAGTTCTTTCCTTCGGTAACAAGTACTATAACATTTTTTTTTAAATTACACGTGCCATTACTTCATTGGTTCATTTAACATAGCATAACGATTGAAATTCATGCATGAAGGCTGCCGGGCATGGGTGTGCACGATTTACACTTATGACAGTGAGAGGTGTCCATATGGTCGTAAGGATAGTTAAGATATCAATCTGACAGCAGTTAATACCAACTTTTAAGTGTCTATCTGTGTATTTTGCCATTTCTTTGTCTCTCTAACTATTGTTGTCCTTTAATTTAGTGATATTGAGCAAATTTATCACTTTCATGCCATTTTATTTGAGATACTTTCCATTTTAGCTTGTCCTGTAATTATGATGCATGCCTTAAATGAAAAAAGTTATTCCATCTGTTCTATTATATGTGGCACACTTTTCTTTGTAGTTGTCCCAGAAAATTGACAACTTCTCTATATTTAAAAAATCTTTATAAGATGATTTATATCCACACAAGTTTTTATGGCTTGTTTCAGACCACAAGTTTCAATAGTCTTTTCTAAACTTTGTGACCGGTCAAATACTGCCACATAAATTTGGACAAAGGAAGTATTAATTCCAAAAGCTCAAATTAATGTGTATATATTCTTTTAGGTTGTTCTCAGATTATTATAAGATCTTTATGTCTTCTTCCAAATCTTCTCATCAATATCTTAATTCAGAAGCTCAATTTTTGAGAACTCATTCAAACATTTCCCAGTAAGAAATGAATCTTATCCTAGGTTGTACATAGTGGGATCGAAGGAATACTTATTGAAACAAACAGAGTTCATTCTGTACAACTATTTTCTAGAATGATACACACACACACACACATCCTTTTGTAATGTTTTCTTCAATCTTTCTAACATTCCCTAAATTATATATTTTGGAGTTCAACACATAAATTCCCATTTTAAAGAATAAAACACTTTTATCTTTAGCTACAGTTTTTTCAATCATTTCTAAATAAATTTAACATTTCTTATTTATATTACACTTTTATTTAGTTTGAACATGTAATTTCCATATAAAAAATTAGTTTCTAATTTCACAAAAATAAAATAAAATATTGTATTGACCCTCATAATCCAAATGCTATCATTTATTTCTGGTCTAAGGGAGTAAATCTTTTATTATGTTTTAGGAACACTAGTAACAATCATTAAAATTCCAGAAACAGAGAACATCTGATGCCCACAAATACAAATGAAAAGATGAAAAGGAACGAAATAGTTTCTAGATTCATAGTTAGCCCACTAGCCAAATCTTTTACTATTGAAATCCTAGGGAGCACCATATCATTTTTATAATTCTTTTTACCTGGCATTTCTTGTTTTTCTATCTCATTCTTTTTGTGTTCTGAACAGCATTTGTCGTCTCTAGGGACGCTAGATCCCAGCTACTCTACAAACCTGATGCAAACACCAGATTTCACATGGATGCAAAATTTGGAGTATTTGTATCTAAAATATTGTAGTAATCTTGAAGAGGTTCACTATTCCCTGGGATGTTCCGGAAAACTCATTCAGATCAATTTAATGTATTGTAAAAGCCTTAAGAGGTTTCCATGTATTAACGGGCAATCTCTTGAGTTTCTGGATCTACAAGATTGCAATAATTTAGAGAAATTTCCAGAAATACTGAACTTTGGAAGAACTAAGATGAAGTTAGAGATTATCATGCATGGCTCTGGGATAAGGGAACTACCATTCCTCGGAAGAATGAAGACGGAGTTAAATATTAGGACGGGACGCTCTTTTGCTAACCTTGTAGCTCATCCAAGCACCATCTGTAGGTTGAAAAGTTTGGTAAGTCTAAATCTTGCTGGCTCAAAACTTGAATTCTTGCCAGAAGAGATAGGGGATTTAGAAAACTTGGAGTGGCTTGATGCCAGAGATACTCTAATCTCACAACCTCCGCCTTCCATTGTCCGATTGAACAAGCTTAAATTCTTGAGTTTTGCAAAAGCAAAATCAGAAGTAGGCTTAGAAGATGGAGTGTACTTTGTGTTCCCTCAAGTTAATGAAGGGATTGGAGAATTTGGATCTCAGTTACCGTAAGTTAATAAATGGAGGACTTCCGGAAGACATTGGATCCTTATCCTCTTTGAAAAAGTTGAATCTCACTAGAAATAATTTTGAGCATTTGCCTCGAAGCATAGCCCAACTTGGTGCTCTTCGATCCTTAGACTTATCATATTGCACGAGGCTTAAAGAGTTGCCAGGTTTCATGGGGATGCCAAACTTGGAGATTTTGAATCTGTCAAATTGTATAAATCTTGAGCAGGTTCATCATTCCTTAGGATTTCTCAAAAAGCTCTTTGGATTAGAATTGCATAATTGTGAACGCTTTAAGAGGTTTCCAGCTCTGTGCATCAATTCCCTTGAATATTTGTATCTAAAGGGGTGCTCTAGTTTAGAAAGTTTTCCAGAAATCCTCGGAAGCATAAATTTGGAGTTGAAGAGTGGGATAAGGTACCTAGATTTGAGAGGTTTGGAAAACCTTGTAAAACTTCTGAGCAATATTTGTAAATTGAAAAGTTTGTTTGAGCTAAATGTGTCGGATTGCTCAAAACTTGAAATCTTGCCAGAAGAGATAGGGGATTTAGAAAACCTGGGGCTTGATGCCAGAGATACTCTAATCTCACGACCTCCGCCTTCCATTGTCCGATTGAACAAGCTTAAATTCTTGAGTTTTGCAAAAGAAAAATCAGAAGTAGGCCTAGAAGATGGAGTGTATTTTGTGTTCCCTCAAGTGAATGAAGGGTTGCTCTCATTGGAGAATCTGGATCTCAGTTACTGCAATTTAATAAATGGAGGACTTCCGGAAGACATTGGATCCTTATCCTCTTTGAAAAAGTTGAATCTCACTGGAAATAATTTTGAGCATTTGCCTCGAAGCATAGCCCAACTTGGTGCTCTTCGATCCTTGGACTTATCAGATTGCAAGAGGCTTAAAGAGTTGCCCGGTTTCATGGGGATGCCAAACTTGGAGATTTTGAATCTGTCAAATTGTATAAATCTTGAGGAGGTTCATCATTCCTTGGGATCTCTCAAACGCTGTTTGGACTAGAATTGCATAATTGTGAACGCCTTAAGAGGTTTCCAGCTCTGTGCATCAATTCCCTTGAATATTTGTATCTAAACGGGTGGTCTAGTTTAGAAAGTTTTCCAGAAATCCTCGGAAGCATAAATTGGAGTTGAAGAGTGGGATAAGGTACCTAGATTTGAGAGGTTCTGAAAACCTTGTAACAATTCCAAGCAGTATTTGTAACTTGAAAAGCTTGGTGGCGCTAGATTTGTCGAATTGCTCAAAACTTGAAATCTTGCCAGAAGAGATAGGGGATTTAGAAAACTTGGAGATGCTTGATGCCACATGCACTCTAATTTCACGACCTCCGTCTTCCATCATCCGCTTGAACAAGCTTAAATTCTTGACTTTTGCAAAACAAAAATCAAGTGGGCCTCAAAGATGGAGTGTACTTTGTGTTCCCTCAAGTGAATGAAGGATTACACTCATTGGAACATCTGGATCTCAGTTACTGCAATTTAATAGATGGAGGACTTCCAGAAGACATTGGATGCTTATCCTCTTTGAAAGAGTTGTATCTCGGTGGAAATAATTTTGAGCATTTGCCTCGAAGCATAGCCCAACTTTTTGCTCTTCGATCCTTGGACTTATTAGATTGCGCGAGGCTTACAAAGCTGCCAGAATTTCCACAACAATTAGATACAATATATGCAGATTGGAGCAATGATTGGATCTGTAATTCGTTGTTTCAGAATATCTCATCATTGCAGCATGATATCCCTGCTTCAGATTCCTTGTCACTAAGAGTGTTTAATACAGGGAACAATATCCCAAGTTGGTTCCACCATCGGGGAATTGATAAAAGTGTATCAGTCAATTTGCCTGAAAATTGGTATGTACGTGATAACTTCTTGGGATTTGCTGTATGTTACTCTGGCAGATTAATTGAAACCAAAGCATACTTGATTCCCTTATGCAATGAGGGGATGTCGTGGATCACTCAGAAACTTGCCTTATCCAACCATTCAATATGGGGTTTAGAACCTAATATTCATTTTTTCTTGGTACCTTTTGCGGGCTTATGGGATACATCTAAGACAAATGGGAAAACACCAAATGACTATGGGCTTATTAGTTTATTTTTTGGAGATATGAAAGATTTTGGATTTCGTTTGTTGTATAAAGATGAACCAGAGATCGAGGCCTTGCTAAAAATGAGGAAAAATAATGATGAACCAACAGAACATTGCATTATGACAAGGAAGAGCAGATATGACAATAGTGAATGCCATGATGAAGCCAGTTGCTCCTCTTCTAAGAAACAAAGGTCACATTTCTAATATTCATGGGAGCTCTGTCTTAGAGCAACAATTGGAGGCACCAGTCTCTTCAGAAACTTTGTAGCTCGATCTGTCCAGTGTTTTAACTTAAATATAGGTATATACCACATGACTTTGTTTTATTCTAGTTGGTAATGAAATTGTCCTTTCTTTTCGTGTAATTCTCACCTATTAGGTACAAAGTCTTCTTCGAAATCTAATAAATTTTTTCTTCTCATTCTTCTTTTTTCCTTTTTGTTTTCTTTCTTGTTTCCCCTTTGACAGGAGCTCATCAATGGGTGATGTACATATCAGTAGTGAGTTTTGTCAATTGATTCTCCATCTTGTCTCTGCTTGTGTTGAGCCATCATTAACCATGGTGAGTTAAAGGCTAACAACAAGTTTAAATTGTCTCCAGCTCATCAATGAATGATCATAACAACTTAGATTTGATTCACTGAAAAGTAATGCCGATTAGACAGGATAGGTTTACCCGCATGAGCATCTGCTGTCTCAACAGGAAAACACTATAGGTCTTCATTGGAAACAAATGTTAGCTTCTAAGTTCTATGCTATACTCAAGTTGTTTTTTTTATTTGTTCATTTATGGTCATTCTTTTTACAATTGAATTGGCTCTAAATTGGTTTTTTGAAATAAAGTATATTTTTTTTTTTTTAAATTTCGGAGTCTTTTATAAGGACATATATGTAAATTTCTTTAGCAGTTGTGTGATACTTGAGCATCAATCCCCAGATAGTTGGCAAAAAAAGGCATAGATCTCAATTTAATCTGTACATGCTTCTATATCAAGATTCCAAGTAAGGGAAACATTCTCCTCTATATGGTAATATCCATTCCCCCAAGTAGAGCTTCAATCCAAGACTGAGAGTCTAGGGGAAAAAAAGGAACTTTCTACATTTCCGTATGACCATTCCTTCAAATACTTGGCACTCTGCATGTTATATATATGATGATACATAAATATGAGATCTAATTGTATGATTGTGTCTTCAGTAGATCCTCAAGTAAAGCAACCTTCTTGAAATGTGTATGCTGTCTTGTACAAGGCGATAATGCTTGATTGAGAAAGCGGATTACAACTAGAACTTTCAGATATTCCCTGTTCAGACCCTTGTGCCACTGCCTGAAGCATTAATTGTGAGTTCTTAGTTTTAACTATTAAGCATTAGTTACAGAACTAGTTCTTCCTCCATGAAGTAAAAATTTTAGTGGGTTTTTCAGGCCAGTGCATCTGCGGAGGAGTTTATGGTGCACTTGCCAGTTTGATCAACAGTTGGTTAAGCTGGGGCAGGAGTTTGAAGATGTTGAGGAAAAACCAGATTTCTTGTTGAAAGGTAATGATCATGCTCTAACTTTAGCAAATAGCAATACACTTCTGAGGGAAATAAGTCCATCTGAAATATGTTAGATTTTTAAGTTGCTCATTTCTAAAGTATGTAACATTGCATTAGGTCACACGAATCATTCTTGTGTGATTCAATCAAGTTCAACAACAGCCCTTGCATGACACAATATTTTCTTTTGTCACAAGTTTGAGTAGTTCACAAGCATGTATTAATAGACTAGTTTCTGAGCATGCGCTTTGCGAGTGTATCCCATTAATACATAATAGTTTTTAATAAAATCATTAGATAATGTGTTTGAGTGATAAAATAAAGTTAAAAGAAAAAGTGTCTTGTCCTATCCTCCAAGAAACTACAACTTTTTTAATGGAACGATCACTAACAAAACTTCCAACAAATTGGAATTCAAATTGTTATAATAAATACATTTAATCATTATTCTAAACCTATAATTTTAATTTTTGCATATTACAAATTTTGCTTATACCATATGTACTCACGACACTTTTAATCATAAAATTTGAATCAGAGATATATGTATAGAAAGTAATAAAGCTAATTTTACAAATGTAAAAAATTTGATCTAGGCATCAAAAGGATTCTCATACAAACATTAGAATCTTAAGAAACTTAATAACTTACTTTCATGTTAATGTAAGTGGGTTTCACATTTATATTTTCTTTTTAAAACTCAAGCATATATAGTGCAATATTTAGCTCATACTTATCAAATTTGAAATTTTAGAGCCTTTTTCTCACATTGCCAGTGCACCATTCATAGTATAAATATATAGTCATGAGGATTCTTTAATTTTAATGGCTATATCTGACAACAAAAAAATTTGATTTTCTCTCAAAACAATTGACTAACACCAAAATTGTCTCACCAACATTGATGTGGCATTACCTCAATATTCTCAGAAGACTTGGAGAATCAAATACAGATAGAAATTGTTGTTGATTTTGGTAGAGCATTATTGGATGAATGAGAACTTCTAAATAATATCATCTCTATTCACTGGAGCATAGATAGTCACTTCATGATGTTTTCTTGATCAAGGATTCCAGCCAGCATTGATATACTATAGCAAGCACTAACAGTAGCTCTATACCACCACATTAAAGATCTGTTGGTCCTCAAGTTCTAGAGATTTTCGAAATGCAACATGAAATCTTTAGAATATAAGAGACAACCTGTTATTTTTCTTCAATCCATTTGTATTTTCTGGGCTAGTCTTAGAACGTTCAGATGATAACTCGTAGGAAGAAATAATCATTGCAAGTAGTTTTATAATAGAGGAGGAGAGGAAACGTTGATTTGCTACAGTCTGCTTGTTAGCTTTTTGTTTCCTCATTATATAGAGCTTTAAAATGACTTTTCATATGATTTCCAGAAATAATTGCATTAAATTAGCAGTTATACCCGTCAAATCGATGACCCACGTAATTCTACATTTATTTGCGTCTTTTAGGTTCATATACATTGTATATGAAAATGTTAATTGAGTAGCTGGAAATGATAAGCTTTAGATGGAATAATTATGAAGATTAAATGTCAACATTTTAACTCATAAATTTGAGAGGAAAACGTAAAGATATTACTGAAAAGATTAAATAGCATTTGTTTTGATATGCATGTTCAATGTAGATATAACTTATCATCTAATTAATAGGAAACCAATGAATCATGTTTATTATAGTAATAATTTAATAAGTATTTAATAAGAGGTTATTTTTTTAATGATAAAGGGTAAAATATCAACTTTTGATGGGCATTTTGGTAATTCAACTTTGCCCTTAGAATCTTCCCACTTTTAGTATAATATGATATGATATAATATAATATG
Source organism: Lycium ferocissimum (assembly GCF_029784015.1). Classification (NCBI taxonomy): domain Eukaryota; kingdom Viridiplantae; phylum Streptophyta; class Magnoliopsida; order Solanales; family Solanaceae; genus Lycium; species Lycium ferocissimum. Next base: position 15,609,875 of record NC_081347.1, read on the forward strand.
ATGTTTTGTTTTCTTGTATTTGTGCTATTGTATCTGACAAAATTGATGCAAATGAAGGTCTTGAAATAAGTTGAAGTCGTGGATGCTGTCAACGGAGATGGGACTAGTCAAGCTGCAAAGATATGCAAAGCGACTTCTAATAGTGCTTTGACAGCCGGTGCTCCATCCTAATTCTTTTATTGCAAGCCAGTTTAAGATTTTGACTTTGTTTAATGATTTTCATGTGGAATGATGTATGTGGTGTTAATGTTGTAGTTGAATTATTAATTGTATGTGTTCCCCGGATTTTTTTCTTCTGCTGATGTATACACTACAAATATTAAGATTTTACTGAGCTATTATGGGTAGATGAAGATGCATTTGAGGAGGTTCTCATATGAAAGGCAAAGGGTAATTATTCCCAAAGGTAGCTACAAAACTTACTAATAGTTCATTTTTATGCTCTTTGATTGTTACATTTGGGAGAATCTCTGTTTTAACTTCTAAATACAAGTATCTTCCTTGTTATTGTAGGGAGTAGGGTAAAATCTGAAACAATTGACGTGAGACAGTGGAGGAAGCTTGAGTACGAAGTGAGGTTGAGGTTCGTTCTCCCTCGTGAAGGTGAAAATAAGCAACAAATTCTTTGTGTTAACTTGCCTATTACACAGATAATACAGAACACTAATTATAGTGGAGTTAAAGGCTCTTCATATTTCAATTTTCTTGAAAAATATTGAGTGCTAGATTGTTATACCAAATGTTAGAAGCTCTTTCCTCTCGAAACTGTTTGCACTAATTCATGGTTAGATGTGACGTGATCATTTCAAATTAGGAATATGTGATCTTTTTAATCTACTGTCTGCTGTTTCTTGTTGAAATTGATTTCTTAATAAAGTAATAACATCTATATTAACATCTATATCTTGACTACTTATAAGTGGTTTTAGCTAGTTCCACTCATTTGGTTTTGGATTATTTTTGCAGTGCAAAAGGGAACATGGTATTTGAGATATTTACTCTGTTTGTAACAGAACTGGATTCTTGCTGTGTGAAACAGATTCGCGATGGAACTTTGGTATGCAATAAGCCATTCTTCTTGAATCTATATATATATAATTCTTGTCTTAGTACAAGTGATGGCACCTCTCTTGGACTAGAATACCAAGTTTCATTGTGAAATAAAATAAGATCTTCACCTTTGCTGACAAGTAGCTTCCAAAAACCTATTGCAGTTGAATGTGCAAAGCAAGAAAACTTGTGCCAAAACGGGTGCATGAAAGAGGCTGTAGAACTATTAGCAAGTTGCCTCGCATCATCACAAAGCAAGCGGACCAAAGGGGAATTATTTCCAGGAATTGAACGTACCTCCAGTGGTAGAGCAAGTGAGCAACTATTCTTCCTTTGGAATGTAGAGCTCAAATAATTTCTCTGCCTCCAAAGTTCTTCAAAGCAACTCCAGTTTTAAGGGAACAAAAAAATACTAGTATGTAGTCATAGGAGTATACTGTTTGATTGTTATCTCAGAACTTAAATAGTTTTCTTCTTTTTTGTTTTTGGTAAATACAGAACTAGAATAGTTAGCAGTAATAATAGAAATAAGCTTAATGAAGTAATGATCATTTGTAAATACTAGAAACAGTGATGTTGGAAAATTATTGCATTGAATTATTGGACGTTCTCTTGGTTTTCTGAGTAATTCTTTTTCCCCGGGATCTCTGTCGTTCTTTCATTCTTCATCTTGGTGAAGGATACACAGTCATTGATGGGAATTAGTCCCATGAGAAGGTCCAAGTGGTGTTAGCTTTGCTGGAAAATTAGGCACTCAGAAGACAGACAAGTCATATAATTGCAATTCAAAATGCAATTGAAGTAATTAGTGCCTTAATCTTAGTGTTGCCAATCACAAATTCGCAATAGGCAAGTTTTGCAGAATGCAATGCAGTGGTACAAGTGACAAAACATATCCGAGCAAAGAAGACTACCATTTGACTGAATACCATGCTTCATTTTATCAAGAGAATTACAAGAATGACCTTGGAGTTGGAGGTGGGTGATTTTTATTTTTTTGACCCGCTTGTCCATGGGCAAAAACAAGAGAAAATGACAAAAATGGTCCCTTATGTTTGGGATAGGTTCAAAATAGTCACTAAAATACTTTGAACACTTTTGGTCTTTTAAGTTTGTCGAAAGTGAGCACTTTTGATTTGAGTCAAATATTTAACAAACTCTGTTTGTTAGATGAGAACTATGGAAAAAAGATTAAACCATAAACACCACAAAAGTCTCATCAAATCCTAAAACCTCAAGACAAAAAACTGTAACTGACCAAACATAGCAGAAATTGCACATAAAAAAGTTTTATCCAACTCTAGAAATAGAGGAAAAATAGCAGAAACTGTACAACTATACCTCCAATTATGAGTTTACGCCAAATTCTTCTTCTCCTTCTTCTTCTATTTTTTTTTAAGAATTTCCGTTAAGTAAGATTGATAGAATTTGTTAAACATTTGACAGAGACCTAGGGTGTGTTTGATATGATGGAAAATGCTTTCCTAGAAAATGATTTCTCGGAAAGCAAGTGATTTTTCTACTTATTTTCTTGTGTTTGGTTTGACGGAAATAATCCAACTCAATCTAACGCAAGACCTCCAACTCCCCAATTCACTATCTCTGCTCACCTTACCCCCCCCCCCCCCCAATTCCAACCTTCCCTAATAACCCCACTCCGTATTTTGAAAAAGATGCTACTTTCACAAAGTGGCTATTTTTGTGCATATCTTTGCAAGTGGCCTTTCTCTAAGACAGCCAAAAAAATGACTACTTTGCACTTTGAAAGACAACCCAAAAAAGTGACTACGTTTGTAAACTAGCCATTTTTTAAATTGGCCATTTTTGAAAAGTGACATAAAATGGTTATTTTTACAAAAAATATATTTCTTGCAAAACGACCGAAAATGCAAATTTGCAAAAATAGCAATTTTTTGTCATTTTTCAAACGATGGCCACTATACAAAAGTAGCATGGCTACTTTACAAAAGTGGCCACTATCTTAGAGAGGCACATTGCAAAAATGGTTATTTTAATACTTTCACAAAGAGGCTATTTTAAAAAATGGTTACTTTTGCAAAGTAGTGAGTTTTTAAAAGTAACTACTTTCACAAAATGACTATTTACGAAAATTGGCTACTTTAAAAAAGTGACTAGTTTTAAAAAGTATCTACTTTCACAAAGTGGCTATTTTCTAAAAGTGACTATTTTCTTGAGTTACTACTTTTGCAAAACGACAATTTTGAAATTAGCTACTTTTCGCAAGTAATATTTTTAAAAAGTGGCTACTTTTGTAAAGTTGCTATTTTTGAAAGTAACTACTTTCACAAAGTGCATAGTTTTGCAAAGTTGAGAGATATGGGGGTGGTGGTAGGGAAGTGAGAGATAGGGGTTGGGGTAGGTGGTGATAGGGGTAGGTGGTTATAGGGGCGGGGAAGGAGGGGGTGGTTAAGTGGTGTGGTGGGGGTAGGAGGGGGTGTTTAAGTGGTGGGTGGGGTGGGGGTGGATTTAGGTGGTGTATGGGGGTTCGGGGGTGGCGGGGTGTGGGAAGGTCAAGGGGTAATGATTGGGGGTGTTGGGTGCGCGGGGGGAGACAATGAACTTGCACGTTATTCTTTTGGGCTGTTTTCCTACTTCAACAGTGAAAGCCATTTTTCTTATTTTCAAGAAACTTGTTTTCCTAGAGAAAATATCTTCCAAGACATTTTGACCAACCAAATATGAAAAATTGGACTCCATTCCAAACACACTCCAAAAGTGCTCACTTTTAATAAATTTAAAGGATCACTTTTGACAAATTTAAAGGATAAAAAGTGTTTAGAGCATATTTAAAGAACTTTTTTGAATATAACTCCTAACATAAGGGACCATTTCGGTCATTTCCTCGGCAAAACTTTAAGTTTAATAAGTTCTGCACAATTTTTTTGACATTTGAGTCAAAAGTTAAATTATGATCCATTTCCAAGGTCACTGTCATGGCAGCAAAGGTAATCACAATCAGTGAGTGCTGGAATTGATTCATTTGTTTTAACAGTCGAAGTATATGTTGGGTTTTGGAAAATGGGCTTCTTCCAAAAAGGAAAAAGTGACAATAGAGATCAAGTGAAAGGACTTAACGAAAAACATTGCAAGTTGCAGCACAACAACTATGCTCCAACATTCATAGGGAGATGATACACAATTTTCTTTCGGAAGAGAATTACAAGGTAATTTTTGTTAATAATCAATATATAATATAAAGAACAGCCTAAGCATGTATTAATAATCCTACGCGACACTCTTCTGCTTGACTTATTGTCATTTTTTTCTTTTTTTTTTTCTCTCATTTTTTCTTAACTATTTCATCTTTAAAAAATC